>NC_036240.1:8015278-8041703 GCF_002742605.1 Olea europaea var. sylvestris
CGAAAGTGTTAGAGTCACCACTTTTGGACCACCAAAACTCCACCGTCCGGCCACCTTGGCCGCTAGACCGATATACCACCTTAAAGCCTTCACTTCCCTCTTCGCAACCCACCCAAGCTCCGGCCATAACACCAACTGATGCAGTCGAAAATTCAAGCCAAAATGGGCAGCTGGAAGCACAAAAAATGGTCGGAATCTTCATTTTTTAATGTTCCAGGCTGCCCATTTTGGCTTGGATTTTCGACTGCATCGGTTGGTGTTATGGTCGGAGCTTGGTTGGGTTGCGAAGAGGGAAGTGAGGGCTTCAAAGTGATATGTAGGTCCGACGGCCAAGGTGGCCGAAGGGTAGAGTTTTGGTGGTCCAAAATTGGTGACTCTAACACTTCCGACTATTTTTCGTGCTTGATCATCCCATTTTGGCCTGAATTTTCGACCAAATCGCTAGGTGTATGGCCGGAGCTTAGGTGGGTTGTGAAGAGGGAAGCAAGGGCTTCAAGGTGGTATGTCGGTCCAGTGGCCAAGGTGCCCAGAGGGTGGATTTTGGTGGTCCATAAGTGGTGGCTCTAAGGTGGTTTAGGGGTTGGAAAGTTCAGTGACTTTTGAGAAACTTTTTGCAAAGTTCAGTGACCATTCAGTGACGTCTGAGAAATATTTTGCAAAGTTTAGTGACCATTTAGGTGATTTTTAAAGTTCAGTGACCCTTTGATAACCTTTTACAAAGTTCAGTGACTGTTGACATAATTAAGCCACAATACCTCTATGAGTATATCTTATCTATATACGATATAATGCTTACAACATGCATATAGAAATACGAAATTAATACCCCCTTACCTTCAGGTCCTCACTACTTCCTCCTTACCTTCCTGCCTCTATCAATAAATGTAAACTGTAAAGAATTAACTTCATTCATCTGAATAGACTGAATTTCATAATACTTAAAACATCATCTTCACACTTCTCTCTCCTCTCTCTCTGAAAGTATACTTCTGCGTTTCATATTTAGAGTTTGTATGACAGTAGAGTGTGATTAACAGTTTGAGTGGTGATGATGATGAAAAGTGAAGACAAGAACAAGTCCATAACTGAGATGGATGAAAGAGAAGTTTCAATTTCTATTTCTGAGGTAAATATTTGCTCTTTCTTCATTTTGTTTATGCCAGATGAATCATTGATTTCTTGTGGAAAATCTACAAAAAAAATAAAAAATAAAAAATTAATATTATTACTTGTTATGATTTGAAGCAGGTTGTCTGTCTTTGATCAGTCGGTTCTAATTTGTTTATTTACTTGGTTTTGCGGTTTCTTTTTTGCTCTATTTATGAATTTTAACTGCCATGGATCAATTTACCATCTCTTGAATACTCCATCTATGGTAATTTGGTGTCTAGACATGATATTGTTGAAAATTTTAGCTCATTTACTACTTTATTACTTCTCTTGACTAAATTTTGAGCCGAAATTGAACTGCCTCCTCTAAAAGTGGTTGGTTCACGCAATATCTGAGGCACGTCAAGGTTGAACCAAGTCATCTAAAAGCTTAGATGACAAATTGGCTTTGTTCTTTGTCATTTTCAAGAATTCGGGTAGAAAGGAGAGTCTTGTTTGACACATTTAGTCCTGCTTCACATGGGAAAAGGCATCTTCTGATGCTTGATTTCTGACCTTCACAAAAATCTCATCTTTTTTTCTTTTTTTTTAATGGGGAATCTCTGCATTAAAGAATTAACTTCTGCATTTATTTTGAAAGGATCAGATGGAAAATTAGTTTAGCTCTCATCTGTTTATTGGCAGTTATCATATAATATATTGTATTTGGAAATGGAAATGCTAATAATTATTGTCATCGCTTCGCAAACAACATTTCCAGTCTCTCTGTACTTTAAGGGGAAAAATTCATATTCATTCAGACTGTGCGAGTTTGACACCACGCAGATGATGATGTACTTTACAACTTGAATAACTAACCAATTTCTATCCATTTTCAGGAAGAGAAATCCTCTGGGACGACTGGAGAAACATCAAACGCTAAACATTGGAAGAAACCGAACCTTTTCTTGGAGATACCTAGCAGAACATTGGAGGTATCCCATCAAGAGTTTGTTCAAATAAAGATGCCTCCGACTCCCACTCCCACTCCCAAAAGAGTGAATTTCCTTTTAACTCCTAGCCCTTCTGATGCAAAAGTAACTGTAAGTGGATCTCCTCATCCTTCCTCGTCCAAAGCCAAACCATCCATCAAGAATTTGCTGCCAAGACTAAGCTTCAAGTACCGGAGTTCTAATTCTGATGCAGAAAAGACTGCCAACCTTGATTCAGGTTCATCAACTACCAGGACGCAAGAGAATCCTTCCATATCAAGGTCATGGTCACTAACAAAAATTTTTACGCCTCGCATGAAAAGGACAACATCCTTACCTGTGACCCCGATTGCACATTCAAATCCAGAATCTGTCCGTGATGGAATTATAAACAGTTCTGTAGCCCTTGACGTAAGTTCTTTAATCCTTGACGTAATTATTTGGGAAAAAACTGTTATGAGGATTTGAATCGAACACCATAACATATTTGGCACTTGATTTTGGCATGCTTTCATAGCAAGTGGAATGAATACGACCATGTAAAAGGCCTCCAGCTTCTAATTTCTGAAAAAGGAAAAAAAGGCTACTAAACTAATCTTATAGTTATACTCGTTAGTTTGCCATTCTAAATAGGTTGATACATCTAATTCTGAAATTTTTTAACTACAAAATGTATAAATTTCCTTGTTTTCACGAAAAGATGGTAAATGGAGAGGTAGTATAACTAGATAATTGGTAAATGCAGACATTAATGTGAGCCAAAACATTCAACAGTAAAATCTTGAGGATACTTGATAACTGTTATGTTTCCTTTTTTCGTTTCTTTTCAAGTTTCATATAGCTAACTAGTCCAGTTTGTTGGGTTCACAAATTAAAATGATCATATTGATGACTGTTTCTTGTAGACAAAAGTTGCTCAGCGGCAGATCTCCAGGTCACTTTCTGTCCCAGACCTCAACAAAGGCAAAGGCATTCGAAAACTTGATTCCTTCTTTCGTGTCATTCCCTCAACTCCTCGAGTGACGGATGGCATTTCAGAAGTGTCAACGGTGACTACACCTGGAGAATCTGGTAATTTTATCTACCAGTGTCATAATTTACAGTAAAGATCATTGGACACTTGAAGCTATTTACACTTCTACAAATACATAGAGCAGTAGAACACTTTTTTCAATGACGAACATTGTTATAGAACTGATAGAAGCATTTGCATATCAAATTAGGTTAGTAAAAGAACATGCCCTGTATCCATATGCTCCACTAGCCTTTCTTGTTACATTTTTACCTAACCTCAAAAGCAGATTTAAACATTTTGTGCTTTTTTCGACTGCTGAAGTTGCAAAAATAAGCTTTTACTGCAGTCGGATAGGAAAAAAAAATAACGAAGATTTGTTCTTTTTTGCCCATTTATGACGGTGCTGCTTCTAACTATTGATAACCTCACCAAATCAGAGAATAATGAAGATGAAGGTGAAGATATACCCGAAGAAGAAGCTGTTTGTCGAATTTGCCTTGTTGAACTATGTGAAGGTGGAGAGACGCTTAAGATGGAATGTAGCTGCAAAGGTGAACTTGCTTTGGCTCATCAAGAATGTGCCATAAAATGGTTTAGCATCAAAGGTAACAAGACGTGTGATGTTTGCAAGCAAGAAGTTCGAAATCTACCTGTCACACTTCTGCGTATTCAAAGTACTATAAACCGCAATACTGGAGCAACTAGTTTTCGACATATGGAAATCAACGGATACAGGCAAGTGCATGTTTTATTATTATTCCGAGTGTGAATTTTATCAGAAATTCTCTTGCAGTTAACCGGTCTCACTTTGCTCCTTGACCTTTTTTCCTAGCAAATTCAAGAACTCAAACATGTTATGCCCCTTAGCAATTAAATAAGGACAGTATATAAATAGACTGTTGGCTGAAGCATTTTTTTCTTTGTGGAACAGAGTTTGGCAAGAAGTGCCCATTCTTGTCATTGTCGGTATGCTGGCCTACTTCTGCTTTCTTGAGCAGCTCCTGGTAAGATTAACTGCTTTTTCCGTTAGATATAGATCTGCGAGTTGGTTTTTCATTTATGATTTAGTCTACTTGCAGGTTAATAGAATGGGTACAGGTGCAATTGCCATATCACTTCCTTTTTCTTGTGTACTCGGTCTTCTCTCATCTATGACCTCTTCAACTATGGGTATGTGCAAATTTTAGTTCCGAATGGAATAACAGATATGGTTAATTGTCTTAAAGAATTCATTATGAATTTGTCATGCCAAAGTAAAATTTTCTATATTAGAACTTGAAGTAAAATTTTCTATATTAGAACTTGTTTCTGTTCATGATTATTTCAAACTTTTTTCTTTATAAATGTAGTGAAGAGAAGATTCGTCTGGGTATATGCTTCAATTCAGTTCGCACTCGTGGTTCTCTTTGCTCATATCTTTTACTCCTTGGTAAGGATCAATACTTGTTAAAGCGCAGAAAACTTTCTCGTTTAATCAACTTTTAAGAATGTATTATATTTTGCAACTTGTAGGTTCATGTGCAACCAGTTCTATCAATTCTTCTCTCAACATTTGCGGGTTTTGGTGTAGCAATGAGTGGAAGTTCTATTCTCGTTGAGTTCCTGAGATGGAGAAGGCGACGTGCTGCTACAAATCAGAATCAAATGAGTAACCAAGTCGTGTTAAATTAGAAAAGGTGGCCTCAAATGAATCAAATTGCTGCGCCATCCTATGCAGATCCTCAGCTTCATCAAACAGGAGAAGTCAAGAAACGTTAGAGGGCAGATGATGATCAGAACCAGATCAAAAGAGACTACAATCTGCAAACTGGAGAGTTATCGTGTTTATAAATACAAAGACGCGGTAGACTTTTCCGTATGTTTGCATATTGTTTGATCTCTTACTAGGTTGAAATGAAAAATAGAGGGAATATAAAGGGAAAAAATCATGCAGAAGTTTCAAATTTTCATGCATGTTAAAGAATGGAAAAGAAGAAGATCGTTATCTGTATTTATTAATCCTACTAGAGATCAATTTTAATTATTGAAAGAAGTCATTTATCATATTAACAATTTGAAAATTATACATAGCCCATGTTTGGTAAGGATTTTAATTTAAATCAAATTCAACAATTAATCTTAATAACACATTTTTTAGACCTACAAATTTTCAATCACATATTTCATCAATTTTTATTAAAAACTACTAAAAATATGATTTTAGTCCCCCTCCAAACTGTTGGAACGTGGAAGCGAAATTAATTAGAAATTAAAATTTTCTTTAATTTAATAAGTAAGATCGTCTAGATATTCATGTGTATTTTATAATAAAATTAAAGGATTCGAATATTTTACCTAATTTCAATGATCAACTTTAAATTTACTTTGATCCGCGAACTTCCGTCTCCTTTAATTGCAAGAATCGTGGTGCTTCAAACTTTCAAGTCTTCTATGGTATTCTCCAACGCAAAGACTACGCCGATGTGCGTGCACCTTCTTTCAATTAATCCAGAAACTAATTCTTGAATTTTTGGACTACAAGAAAAATATATATTTTCTCGCTA
The DNA here is from genome assembly GCF_002742605.1 of Olea europaea var. sylvestris. Classification (NCBI taxonomy): domain Eukaryota; kingdom Viridiplantae; phylum Streptophyta; class Magnoliopsida; order Lamiales; family Oleaceae; genus Olea; species Olea europaea. The sequence continues at coordinate 8,020,918 of NC_036240.1, forward strand.
CAGTTTTGAATCTTATGGAATTATGAATATTGTAGTATTTTTCTATCCATCTAGTATCTATTTATAGAGAAAAAGATAATAGAATTCTAGTACAAATATAATTCCACATTCAAATAAGAGATCTAATTAAAACTCAAATAGGAGTTCTAATTTAAGTCCAATTCTAATTAGTTTACATATAATTGCATGTGTAGTTCTAGAACTTCAATTACAATTACAATTAAGTTTATAACTTTCTTAGTAATTACAATTAAGTATAAAACTTTACTGTAATTACAATTAAGCCCAAACTATTATAATTACCGTAATTAAGTTTTAATACTTTATGGAGCTACCACAGGAACCTGATCGGACATATATTTTTCAAGCTTCAATAATTAGAACCTGTCTAGTCGACCCTAAATCATCCAATCTAATTATTAGTCATTGTTTTTTTCACTAAAGGCAAAAGACTAAACTCTTGGAATATATAAGATCATAGAAACTAATAAATCTCTCATACTTTCCTCTGACCTGTCGTATATGTATTTTATCCCTATCCGAGATCCGATAATTAGGTACGAGCATAAATGACCATTTTGCCCCTCTAATTATTCTCACTAACTTAAGTTTCATTTTCTTCAACGGTCTTATGAACAAATCACAGATGTCGAAGTTTAGCCGTTGCTAAACACTGAGCTCAGATTTTAACTGTTCAACAGAAAATACTCAAGAAGTCACTCTACCCATTTTCAAGGTGACGGTTCCCGATACGAATTTATATTCTCTACTCCGCTCATTCTCAAGTTCCCAACTCATCGAGATATTTGACCAATCAAATTGATCTCATCCATTGATGGATCAAAGAATTATTAAAATTACGAAAGATATACATAATTATGTCAAGGGATTCAGATGAAATACACAGCGGTCAAGTGAAATTTAATTCTCCTCACGGTCATACTATAGAATTAAATTCGACACGTGGTCCGTTCAATATACTCTAAGTGTACTAGTGTCACCTTTAACTATTTATGTGATAAAAGCAAATCACAAACCCGAATGATGAATTGGTCAACACTACAACCTTCCAATATAAGGTGTCAACACTTATACATAGATTGTGAACAAATTATTTATAATCAAAATATAAGTTGTGTCACACTGTACTTCTCAAAGCAAGTACCCAACTCATATTATCACAAGTGATCACATGAACTTTAATTTCGCATGCTTAATAATAAATAAATGCAATAAATAAAGTAAACATAATTATATTCAATATAGAAAATTATTGTTATTTTTATATCAGCAAAACTATACTATATGAGCACACAACCCAACAACTCTCCCACTAGAGTATATGTGTCATGTCTTTTACCCCCGTGCCTTGCACATGTCCATTAAAAACCTTAGCCGATAGACTCTTTGTAAATGGGTCCGCGAGGTTATCCCTAGTAGCAATTTTACTGACAATCACATCTCCTCTATTAACTATCTCTCTCAAGAGATGATATTTCCGTTCAATATGTTTACCCCTTTGATGACCCCTTGGTTCTTTAGTATTTGCCACTGCCCTACTGTTATCATAGTACAGTGTTAGGGGCTATGCAGATGCAGGCACCACCTCAATATCCGTTAGGAATTCTTTGAGCTACACCGCTTCCTTAGCGGTTTCACAAGCTGCCACATACTCAGCCTCTATAGTGGAATCAGTAATACATGATTGATTGATACTTCTCCAAATAATGGCCCCACCACCAAGTGTAAACAATGATCCTGATGTAGACTTGCTAGAGTCCTTGTCGGCCTGGAAGTCTGAATCCGTATAACCCACTGGAACAAGATCTGGTGATGAGTAAACTAGCATGTAATTTCTTGTCCTTCGAAGGTACTTTAGGATATGCTTTACAGCCAACCAGTGTTCCGATCTAGGGTTAGATTGATATCGACTCACCATACCAATAATATAACAAATGTCAGGTCTAATACACAACATAGCATACATGAGACTACCAACTGTCAATGCATAAGGTATCATACTCATGCATTCTATCTCTTCAGGTATCTTAGGGGACTGATTCTTAGAGAGTTGGATTTCATGCCTGAAAGATAAATTACCTTTCTTGGAATCTTGCATGGCAAATCTGACAAGTATTTTATCAATGTATGAAGCTTGGGATAGAGCTATCTACTTGTTCTTTCGATCTCTTAAGATCTGAATACCTAGAACATAGCTAACTTCTCCTAAGTCTTCATGTGAAACTGTTGGGCCAACCATGCTTTCGTAGATGATAATGCTCCAAAATCATTTTCAATAAGTAGAATATCACCCACATATAACACGAGGAAAATTACAAATTTCTCCTATCTCTTCTTATAGACACAGGGTTCGTCAAAGTTCTAATCAAAATCATATGTCTTAATCACTTCGTCGAATCTCTTATTCCAAGATCTTGATGCTTGCTTCAACCCATAAATGGACCGCTGAAGCTTGCAGACTTTATCTTCTTGACCAGGTTCTATGAATCCGTCTGGCTGCACCATATAGATACATTCCTCAAGATGGCCATTCAAAAAGGCTGTCTTGATATCTATTTGCCACACCTCATAATCAAAATGAGCTGCAATGGATAAAAGAATCCGAATAGACTTAAGCATAGCCACAGGCGAAAAGGTCTCCTCGTAATCGATGCCTTTTCGTTGGATGAAACTCTTAGCCACTAGCCTTGCTTTGAAAGTCTCCACTTTCCTGTCTGCTCATCTCTTTCTCTTATAGACCCACTTGCACCCGATGGGTTTTATCCCTTCTGGTGCATCTACAAGTTCCCAGACCTGATTGGAAAGCATAGATTCCATTTTAGCATTCATAGCTTGTTTCCATAAATCTGCATCTACATCACTCATGGCCTCCTTAAATGAAGTCGGGTCATCAACTTGTGTCGTGGAGATTGCCTTATTGGACTCTCCAACTAGCAAGTACCTAGAAGGTGGTCTAATAACCCTCTGACTTTGTCTAAGGGATGGTGGCATCGTTTGGATTTGTAATGTTTGTATCAATGTTGGTATCACCATTAGGCGGTTCCATTACCTCTTCAATACCTTCAACGTTTACTTGATCCATAGGATTGGATGACTCATCTCTCCCACTCAAAACACATTGTTTAGGTATATTTGACACCAAGGGTTTTCTGTTATGATATTATGTTTCAGGAATCGATGAGGTGGAATTGCTCCCACCCATTTCTTCCAACATGACCTTGCTTTTGGACTGACGTTCATTAATATACTTATCCTCTAGGAAAGTGGCATTTGTGCTAACAAAGAATTTCCTATCTAGAGGACTATAAAAATAATATCCCCTGGTACCTTTAGGGTATTTAAAAAACAGGCATATATCTGATCTAGATTCCAACTTCCCTGTCTTCCCTTTCAGCACATGAGCCGGACATCCCCAAATTCGAATATGACGTAAGCTAGGCTTACGCCCATTCCATAATTCTAGGGGAGTTTTGGGAACCGACTTAAAAGGAACTAAGTTAAGAACATATGTTGTTGTTTCCAGTGCATATCCCCAAAATGAGGTAGGTAGAATTGTGAAACTCATCATTGATCTAACCATGTCTAACAATGACCTGTTTCTCCTCTCTGAAAAGCCATTTTGTTGGGGTGTACCTGACGCACTCAGTTGAGAAACAATACCATTTTCTGTCAAGTAGTCCTTGAATTCTCCTGCGAGATATTCGCCACCTCGATCTGATCTAAGTGTCTTAATACTCTTACCCAAATGTTTCTCGACCTCAGCCCGATACTCTTTGAATTTTTCAAAAGCATCTGACTTTCGAGTCATTAGGTAGATGTATCCGAATCTAGAGTAATCATCGGTAAAAGTGATAAAATACTCATAACCCCCTCTCGTAGGTGTATTCATGGGTCCACATACATCAGAATTAACTAGTTCTAATACTTCTTTGACTCTATGTCCTTTTGCTAGAAAGGATCTTTTGGTCATTTTACCCTCCAAACAAGAATCACAAATTGACAATGGTTCGAACTTAAGTGTGTTAAGTGGATCATCTCTAGCCAATCTTTGTATCCTGTTAAGGTTAATATGTCCAAGTCTAAGATGCCATAAATAAGTATCACTAGTATGGTTAGACATTCGTTCGTGGTTTGCAGAAGTAACATTTATTTCATTTGTGGCACAATTTAAAATATAAAAACCATTCACCAAATATCCAGCACAAATAGAAGCTTTATTCTTTAAAATATAAAGCGCATCATGCGCAGAGTTTACAGAATAACCTTGTCCTATTAAACAAGAAACAGAAATCAAATTCTGCTTCATCCGCCGGACATAATAATAGTTTTTAAGAATTAAACGCCTACATCTATTGAAATAAAAGTAAACTACTCCTTCTGCTCTTGCTGAAACTACAGCTCCTGTGCCAATAGTAATTTTAAACTGGCCTTCACCGAGTTTTCTACTCTCCTGAAGCACCTGCATAGACATGCATATATGATTAGTGAATCCAGAGTCTACAACCTAGGAATTTGTAGAATCAACCACCAAACATGACTCAGTAATAAAAAACTCACCAACACCTAGCTTTTTAGCTAGTGCATCAGGGTAATCTTTCTTCCAGTGTCCTTTGCGACCATAGTGGAAACACTTGCCTTTTGACATTCCATCTGATATGGGCTTTTTGTTGCTTCCTGACTTCTTGTTAGATCTCTTCCTCTTCTTTCCAATTCTGCCATTCGGCTTGGAGCCAGAGGAGCTAGCAATTGTCGCATGAGCATGGCCACCCTTACCTTTAAGACCACTTTCCACATTTTGCAACTCATTCATCAACTTAGTTAATGACATATTCATCTTATACAAGTGATAGTCCACAGTAAACTGTGAAAACATATCAGATAAAGAATTTAATACCATATCAACTTGAGTTTCCTAATCAATAGTTGCACCCAGATTCTCCGCCACGTTGAAGTATGCAATCATAGTCAACATATGATCCTTCACAGGCATTCCAGGTTTCATGCGGATGTTCTGTAAGGTACGAATGGCCTCAAAGCGAGTCCTCCTACTTTGATGTCCAAACATGCCCTTCAGGCTTTCTAGTATGTCATAAGAGGTCTCCTGACTTTCAAGCTTTTGCTGTAACACGTTTGACATGGATGCCAAATTGTAACAGCGAGTCATCTTGTCAGCAGCGATCCACTTATCATACGCAGCCCTCTTGGACTTACCTATAGTCTCAGTAGGTTCCTCGAGACATTCTTCTTCGAGCACAAAATCAAGTTTTTCGGCAATAAGCACAAACATCAAATTACGTTTCCAATCCACATAATTATTCCCGACAAGTTGATTTTGTTTTAGAATAACGGAAAAGGCGCTGAGAGACATTTTGCTGAAAAATAACAATTTATTGCATATTAAAATTGAGTAGCAAATGACAATTTAGCATATGATGCATGAATGCATGTGTAGATCTATCTAACTACAATAATGCAACGATAACTTGATCCCTGTGATCCAACATGCCTCTATATGGGAAAGGTATATGTGTCCATTGATCAAGCTGAAACCCTCCCACTAAACGAAATATATCTGACAACAAATGTGTATATTAAGCTTAGCATCGTTTTATTTGGTCACCAAAATTATAAACGAGAGCCTCTATGGGAGGTTCGTAAATAATTTCAATTTGAGTGTACAACCTTCGTCTCAAACTCTAAACACTAGAAAATAATTTCGCTATCTATAAGATGATCACAAATTATATTCTATTTAGACGATTTTATCATAAAGAAATCCAATCAAGCAACTTGAACCACGCGGCCATCCTGTAGGGAGTCCGTTGCATTACTGACACGAGGCAAGCGCGTTACTTTACTTATGGATTGACCAAAGGAGACCGTGAGTTTTTATTTAAAACACCATTTCCCACTCAATATTTTTAAATAGTGGATTTTAACAATTACCAACTGTTCATATTATATTAATATATAGTTTAATTATTACGATTTTTTTTATTCAAAAAAATTTAATTTAAATTAAATTAAACAAAGAAAATTTCGCGTTAAATGATATGCATCCCATTCATAATATCATGAGCGATGTCATAAATAAATATATATGTCATGATATCAAGAATGGCAATATTTCAAACAACAATTTTAAAAACATCCATAAAGGGATAAGATTAACAATTATTTGTGGCCAAAAAGACTCAAGAAATAAATTAAAAAACTAACTGGACACTAATCTAATATTTAATCTAAATTTTCAGCCAAAGATCTTCAAGGATCCAATAATAGCGCTCCAAAAATAGCAAGGAAATCTCTGCCGCTGCACCTGTAATTAATTTCAAAAATCCAATTTTTTCTTTTTAAAAATAATTTACAGATGAATCTGTCTGCACATGTAGATAGAAAGCTGTCTACGCTTGCAGACAGAAAACTGTCTGTGTGGCAAACAGCTTTGTCTGTCGACTGCAGACAATAAACTGTCAGAATCATTTTTTTAAATCTTTGACTTCTTTTGTCCTCCATTTTCAAGCCTTCTTCTTCAATTTTCAATCAACTTACAAGATCCAAAAATTACAAGAATTACATAAATTCCTATGTCCCGTAGGCTCACAAATTTTGAATCTAATTGTACAGAAAATTAAATCAAGATAATGGAGTCGTAATCCACGTATCTTGTTACAGACTCGAAATAACAAATTACATCAAAAACTGACCACAAATAATTGATTCACGGTTTAAAATAATCAAATCATTCAATCAACATTTAAAATTTTCCTAGACATCGCTCGACTAGAACATGCAATCAATAACAAGCATGCGAACGATCTAGATTGCTCTGATACCAGTTGTTGGAATGCGGAAGCGAAATTAATTAAAAATTAAAATTTTCTTTAATTTAATAAGCAAGATCGTCTAGATGTTCACGTGTATGTTATAATAAAATTAAATGATTCGAATATTTTACCTAAGTTCAATGATCAACCTTGAATTAACTCCGATTCGCGAACTTCCGTCTCCTTTAATTGCAAAAATCTTGGTGCTTTAAACCTTCAAATCTTTTATGGTATTCTTCAACGCAAAGACTACGCCGAGGTGTGTGCACCTTCTTTCAATTAATCCAGAAACTAATCCTTGAATTTTTGGACTACAAGAAAAATAATATTTTCTCTCTACAATTTTGAATATTGTGAAATTATGAATGTTGTAGTATTTTTCTATCCATCTAGCATCTATTTATAGAGAAAAAGATTATAGAATTCTAGTACAAATATAATTCCACATTCAAATAAGAGTTCTAATTAAAACTCAAATAGGAGTTCTAATTTAAGTCCAATTATAATTAGTTTACATATAATTGCATGTGTAGTTTTAGAACTTCAATTACAATTACAATTAAGTTTATAACTTTCATAATAATTACAACTAAGTACAAAACGTTACTGTAATTACAATTAAGCATAAAACTATTATAATTACCGTAATTAAATTTCAATACTTTATGGAGCTACCACAGGGACCTGATCGGACATATATTCTCCAAACTTCAATAATTAGATCCTGTCTAATCGACTCTAGACCACCCAATCTAATTATTAGTCCTTACTTTTTTCACTAAAGGCAAAAGACTGAACTTTCGGAATATATAAGATCACAAAAGTCAATAAATTTATAATACTTTCCTCTAATCTGTCGTATATGTATTTTATCCATGTCCGAGATCTGATAATTTGGTACAAACATAAATGATCGTTTTGCCCCTCTAATTATTCTCACTAATTTAAGTTTCATTTTCTTCAACGGTCCTGTGAACAAATCACAGATATCGAAATTTAGCCGTTGCTAAACACTGAGCTCAGATTTTAACCGTTCAACAGAAAATACTAAAAAAGTCACTCTACCCATTTTCAGGGTGACGGTTCCCGACACGAATTCATGTTCTCTCTACTCCGCTCATTCTCAAGTTCCCAACTCATCGAAATATTTGACCAATCAAAATGATCTCTCCCATTGATAAATCAAAGAAATATTAAAATCACGAAAAGATATATATAATTCTGTCAAGGAATTCAAATGAAATACACAGCTGTCAAGTGGAATTTAATTCTCCGCACGATTATGCTATAGAATTAAATTCGACACGTGGTCCGTTCAATACACTCTAAGTGTACTAGTGTCAGCTTTAACTATTTCTGTGATAAAGACAAATTACAAACCCGAATAGTGAATTGGTCAACACTACAAACTTTCAATATAAGGTGCCAACCCTTATACATAGATTGTGAACAAATTATTTATGATCAAAATATAAGTTGTGTCACACTATACTACTCAACGCAAGTACTCAACTCATAATATCACAAGTGATCACATGAACTTTAATTGCGCATGCTCAATAATAAATAAATGCAATAAATAAAGTAAACATAATTATATTCAATATAGAAAATTATTGTTATTTTTACATTAGCAAAATTATACTATATGGGCACACAACCCAAAAAATATGGGCATAATGTTAGCAACTGAATTTATAACAATTTATAAAAAAAAAAAAAAAAAGTCTTTCTTCACTCTTTTTAATAAATTTAAATAAAGAGAAATTAGGATCAGACTCTTCAACTTGTCAAGTAGTGTGATTTTGGATTCCTAAGCTTCAAAAGTGAAGTTCTGAATCCAAAATCTGTTTAATTATTTCAATTTAAGTATTCTACATGATGAAAAATGTCAATGTGAAATTTTAGCGTGACTTGAAATGCTAAACTAAATGTTAAGTAGTTTAAGAATTTTGTTGTCTATCTCTCAGTCACGCAAAAAATCACGTACAATTTTAGTACTTGTTTGATAGAGATTTTGTTAATTTATTTTTTGACTGTTAGAGATAAAGTAGGTACTACTTGTGAGAAAAGAATTAAAAAATGACGGTTGGAATAGTGAAATAACAGTAAAAAAATTGATGTTAATTGGATTAAAATATCTACCAAACATACTCTTAATTTCTACGTTATATCTATCATGTGAGATTTAGGTTACAGTCACGTAAAAAATCACGTACAATTTTAGTACTTGTTTGATAGAGATTTTGTTAATTTATTTTTTGACTGTTAGAGATAAAGTAGGTACTACTTGTGAGAAAAGAATTAAAAAATGACGGTTGGAATAGTGAAATAACAGTAACAAAATTGATGTTAATTGGATTAAAATATCTACCAAACATACTCTTAATTTCTACGTTATATCTATCATGTGAGATTTAGGTTACATTATTTAATTACGTTAGGATCCAAAGTCTTTCATTTTCAAAGATTGAAAATTTAATTAATTTAGCCCTTGTTTGAGCCCATTTTTTATTAAAAAATATATTTTTAAATAGTGATTTTTGAAAAAATGTGTGATTATAAAATTAAAAAATTTATTTATTTGTAATATTATTTTATTAAAGAATATCTAATTCAATACTAAAAAGAGAATAATATATTTTAATAAAAATGGGCTCGAACATAATGTTTTAGGAAGCCTAGCTCTAATATTTCCTCAAATACAAGGCCTTTTCCCACCTTTTCACAATGAGAGGGCTATTTTAACAAATTCGTGAAAAGATATAAATTGGTGTTCAAGAAAAGATCTTTGTCATTCCGCCTTTAGCACCAGCAGTGAGAGAGACAAAAAACGAGAAATTACTGAACAAAGAAGAAAACGAAGAAGAAAGAAATAAGGAAAGAAGATGAAGATTGAAGAAGTCCAATCCACCACTAAGAAACAGAGAATTGCAACTCATACTCATATCAAAGGCCTCGGCCTCGAGGTAACTTGTTCTATTTTTCTACATTTTTTTTTCTGATTCTTGTAGTATATATATTTTGGGTACTTGATTTTTTCTACTCACACATCTTCCATGTTTCGGTTTTTGCCTCTGTTGACAATTTATGTTTTTATAAAGAGTTAATTTTTGTGGGTTTTAAGGGTTTAGGGTTTTGCTGTTTTGTGTTATGCCAGTGATTATAGTTTTGGTTTCATGACTTCTGAAGAAAATGTTATTTGTGAATGGGCCTTGTGTTTCCTTCAACGCTGAAAAATTTATGCCCAAAAATAAAAAAGCAATTTGCCAGAATAAAATTTGTTCTTCTTTGTCTGTTTTTGAGTAAGCATTGCTAAATTCGGAAAATAAATAGATGAGACAGAAGAAGAACTTTATTGAAGTTTAAAGATTCAATCTTTATTGTCTGTATTATATGTACTATTAGAAAGAAGATCGATTATTTCTTTGTTTATTATTGAAATGGTATGTCCAGGGTCTGTTACTGGTCTTTAAATGATTAAGCCAAGATATATATGTAGAATGTCTATTGATTTCACTTTTTTACTGCTGATTCTTGTAGCCTAATGGAAATGCAATACCTCTGGCTGCTGGATTTGTGGGTCAAGCAGCTGCCAGGGAAGCTTCTGGCCTTGTCGTGGATATGATACGGCAAAAGAAGATGGCTGGACGTGCATTATTACTTGCTGGTCCTCCTGGTACTGGAAAAACTGCTCTTGCCCTTGGAATTTCCCAAGAACTTGGTAGCAAGGTTTTGTTAGCATGAATTCTTTCTTGCATTTCAGTCTTCATTGTTGTTATTCGATCTACCTTTATTTTTCTGTTACTAAATTGAGTGTGGTAATGCTTATTAACTGGTACAGTATTCTTCTCTTATCTAAATATATATAGGTTCCTTTCTGCCCAATGGTTGGATCCGAAGTGTATTCGTCTGAAGTAAAGAAGACAGAGGTTCTAATGGAGAATTTTCGACGTGCTATTGGCCTCCGTATTAAGGAGAACAAAGAGGTTTATGAAGGGGAGGCAAGTAACACCTCATCAGGATCTATTTTTGGGTTCTTGTAAATTTTTTGACTTACTTTATCTGCTTCGTTCAGTCTCTTAACTCTTGTCTGCTGCTTATACTTTAGGTGACTGAATTATCTCCAGAAGAATCTGAGAGTGTGACAGGTGGATATGGTAAAAGTATAAGCCATGTTATAATTGGTTTGAAAACTGTTAAAGGTACAAAACAATTGAAGCTGGACCCAACAATATATGATGCCTTGATTAAGGAAAAGGTGAGATCATCAGTAACCTCTTTCATGTTGGGAAAAATTCTCAGGTTTAACCTTATATTGTGTTTCACCTAATGTTACGCTTTAGTTTCTTGTCATTGTGAAGATCCTCTTCCTAAATAAGTTTCCTTATTTACATTGTGAACCATTCTAGAGGATATTGTGTGAATAATTTGTGATCTCTTGATGACTCTTCTTCTTATGTAATTTACTGTTTACATTTCCTAGCCATAGTTTTAATGCTATAAAAACCTCCAGGTAGCAGTTGGTGATGTTATATACATTGAAGCAAATAGTGGAGCAGTTAAAAGGGTGGGAAGGAGTGATGCTTTTGCTACAGAATTTGATCTCGAGGCAGAAGAATATGTTCCACTTCCTAAAGGGGAGGTTCACAAAAAGAAGGAGATAGTCCAGGTGTGTGTCTGTCTTCTGCAATATGGTTTTATTAAATTATTTAGTGCTCATTTGTGCTTTCAAATAGTTGGAAGTTCACACAAAAAGAACTTTGTTAGCATCCCAATACCTCAGTAATGTTTACTTCTAGTTTCAGGTGTTTTGAGCATTGTATTGTATAGGCTTTTTTCTTAAATAATTAATTTCGTCATATGTCATATGTGTGATATTAGTTGAGATTCTGGGTTGCAGGCCTGTGCTTAATTTGATATCTTAAACCTTTTGATTCTAAATAGATCAATTTTTTTTTACCTATCTTGTATGTGCTTCGTGTGCTCCTGCCTTCATCTAGATTTTATAGCAACATATGATTCGATGCATTAGGGTAATTTCTGAAGTTCATGCTTATGTCTTGTGTATTCCTTTTTCCATGTGAAGAAGAATTCTTACAAGTTATCTACTATGGCTTTTGGTGACATAAGACATTAAAGGGCTGAAGTTTATATGTCCTAATGTATTTCCGGGATAGTATGTTGATTATCGTAAAGGCTTTACTACGTGGGTGTGGTTTCATCAAGAGAATAATGCATAGAGGAAGAAGGTAAATGTTTCAATAGTTATTGAACATCCAGTTCTCTTATGTTAATATTGTCGCCTTATCAGGATGTTACATTACATGATCTTGATGCTGCAAATGCTCGACCTCAAGGAGGACAAGATATATTGTCCCTGATGGGTCAGATGATGAAGCCCAGGAAAACAGAAATTACTGACAAGCTAAGGCAAGAAATAAATAAGGTACATATGTCATGTTTCAAGGGAACTCTTGTTATATACTTTCTATGGTTGTGACCTCTTATAGAAGAATCCTGAATCAGGTGTTTATTATGTCATGGAACAACTTCTGGATTATGAGAAATTATATGATTGCAGAATTTTCAGTTCATCGTGCACTTATACAATTAATTGATTGCAGGTTGTTAACCGTTATATAGATGAAGGTGTAGCAGAACTTGTCCCTGGTGTATTATTTATCGATGAGGTATTTTTTTTCTTATAAACCCATTCATTTAGCTTCTTTAATTGTATGCAGATATCTTTCCTTAACATGCTAAGCTTAACATAGGTACATATGCTGGACATGGAGTGCTTTTCATACTTGAATCGTGCTTTAGAGAGTTCCCTATCTCCAATAGTAATTTTTGCAACAAACCGAGGGATTTGTAATGTCAGGTACAGTGATGCACTTTTGCTCTTTGTTTAAATACTTTCTTTGATTATCTTAACAGTTTGAAGCCAAAAGGTGGGCCCAGTTGTTGTACCCTTTTATTTAAGTTTTAAGATGTGGCTCTTAATTCACCTCCACCGCAACCCCAACCCCCACAGCAAACGAAAAATGGAATATGAAGAAGAGAATTAAATAACAATTTCTTAATGTTGGTGTAAAATGTTGAAGAATGCAGTATTAAATCATTATATCTTTAGATTATTTTTCCTTATTTATTTGTTCTAATACTTAATAAGAGAAGTGTATGTTATATCCTATCATATGCAAATGAAGTATGAATCAGTGAAATTTAAGAGGCTCGAATTAGGTATAGAAAAGGAAAATTTGGTCACTGAACAATAACTTTTGGGAAATGCATTGAGTGAGCATTTATAGACTGATTGCTTGTTCTAACAGACTAAGGAATAGTTTTTCGACCAATCCTTAAGAAAATGATTATTGGCCTGTTTGAGCCACATTATTTCAAAAAAATATATTCTTAAACAGTGATTTGACATCATTTCAACCACACATTTTTCAATTAAATAATATTACACGCAGATCAAAAACTTTTCCTTATTTTTTAACCACACATTTCCCATCGATACACTATTCAAGAATGAATTATTACCAAAATAATGTGACTCAAATACCCCCTATATTTGATTCCCCAATTATCGTCCATCACCATCTTTCTCCTTTGTTATCATCCTACACTAGCAATCACTTTCTCCTTCTCCTTCCCCCTTTCCTAATGGCACTAAGGGGTGGGTTTTGAGGCGTTTTATAATAGCCTATTGTGAGGTGGATTTCAAGGCATAAGCATTTTAAATTTAAACAATGGACTAGGAATCTGCCATCATGTTATTTTTGAAACAGATTTTAGTTTGCCTAAGACTCAAGCAACGGTGAAAATCCTGAAGCCTTATGAACTAAAATTACTGCTTACAGATTACGAGAAGTTCCTCCATCCTGAGCTTAAATAAAAGACCAATAAATCTGACTTTCTGCATTCAAACATTGACTAATTTCTGTGATGATTCTATCATTGGACACAGATTCAATTAAAAAACTCGCCTCGGCTTCCAAACTCCAATATTATTGTCTAACCAATTAATAGCTTCTGCATCACTTGTCCTTCTCCTTGAAAAGGGTCTTCTGCTACTGTATTGGACACAAATAGTAACAATCCGTTAGAAAGTGTTTCCACAAAAATGACCACAAGCATGTTTCACAAGGTTTGTAAAGAAAATAATTTTCACTTCTATCAGTCCACACATCGAAAAACAGAACTCCTCCGTTGTTGTGCTTTATACGATATTATAATTACTTCCAGCATCGAAACATCAAATGATTATTGTCTTATTCAGTACTATTCACAGCTTACTCTCTTGGGGAGTGTTTTATCCATAGGGAAACTAGCACTTATTTTGTTTTATAAACTGAGCAACTAAATCCATTTTATACATGTTCATCAATACTAAAGTTTCAATTTTCTGCTTTAAATTTTTATTTATTGATTTTTATTTTTTTGATCGGTTAATGTGAATATATATTGTTCATAAGACAAGTACAACTACATCGGGCATCCCCGAGCAACTTATATTAAAAGATGTATCAATAATTACAAACTAAAGACCAATCGCTAAGTTTCAAACTTAATCGAAACATGATGATACAATGTAAACATTATCTTGTACACGTGTGTTTTGATCCTTTGAATAATGCTATCCACATGCGGTCTTCGATCCTCAATGATTTTCCTGTTCTTAGTTGTCCATATTTGGTAGACGGTACATGCAAGAGCAATCCTCTTTCTGCTTTAATTTTTATACCAAAAATGTGTCCCCTTGTACAGAAACCATTAACCATGCCTAGTGGTTTATAGCGAATTTTATTGATAACTTGCCCCAGTATTTCTCATTCTTTTTTACTTTGCCTTTTCTATAATTTACAGTTTGAAACATACAAAAATAATGGGTGAAAACATGTATATGAAAATACATTCTAAAATCTAGTGAAATTAGAATTGTAGCTTTAACAAAACTATAACGCACAAACGATGTATAATCTAACCTTGTTTGTTGATTCAATAACATTATTGCTTGTCAGAATGATCCAGTGAAAGGTGCTGCAACTGTCTTTTCTGATAAAATTTAATTATTCTAGTTGCATGTATTCGTATAATCTCCTTGGCATTCCCACTTTCCAAACAGTTTCATTTTATCTCTTAAAAAGCTAAAAGGTAAATACATTTCGTTGCAGAGGAACAGACATGAGTAGTCCTCATGGCATACCAGTCGACTTACTAGACCGGTTGGTTATAATAAGAACAGAAACCTATGGTCCTGCTGAAATGATACAGGTGTAGTAAAATTTATTTTATGGCATTAAATACCTCCAAGCCTCTTATCTGCATCTTCTATTCAATAAATGTTTTTGTATATGCGATGGCAGATATTAGCTATCAGAGCACAAGTCGAAGAACTGCAGATCGACGAGGAAAGTCTGGCTTATCTTGGAGAGATTGGACAGCAAGCATCCTTGAGGTTCTACTTCCTTCAAGAAAATATAGATTTATATCCCACTTCTTACGACTCTATTCCATTAATTTAAATCCATATCGTATTTTACATCAGGCATGCCGTCCAGCTGTTATCGCCGGCCAGCATAGTTGCTAAAATGAATGGTCGCGATGATATTTGCAAGGTACTTGGATATAAGTTTGTCGAGGATTCTAATGGGTAGAGTAGTTGCTCAGCTTTTCTGTATCTGTTTTGCAGACGGATCTTGAAGAAGTAGGTACTCTTTATCTGGATGCCAAATCATCTGCTAGGCTCCTTCAAGAGCAACAAGAGAAATACATATCATAGTTCTTGAGTGACGTGTTCCTGGATTTCGACAAGTACTTTTGATCCTTGGATGTTGCAATTTGTAAGAGAATGAAAATTTTGGTCGTCCAATTTAGGATTTAACATGCAAGCATCGGATACTGTCATATTGTCAAAAATCGAACTGTTCTTTTTCTGAGGTTATTTTGATCTCTGTCCAAAACCTATCATATTTCATATTAATTCGTAAAACTTTTGAATAATAAAGGTCTAATGTGAAATTTTATGATAAGTCCGACTCTTTAAGCTTAGCCAAACAGAGTCCAGATGTCTGAAAGATGGCATTGAAGACGATTGAGATAATGGAATTGACGGACGACGCTCTCTTTTATTTCAACCACCCAAATAGACCAATACACCTTTGGAAAATAATTCGAATTATCAACCGAATTAAAGTTGAGATCCTACTGTAATCATCTTCTCCATGAAGGGGATTGGAGAACAAGAATTCAAATTCGCAAAGCGAATCAACATAAAATCACATATTATACCACATATGCAATATACCGTAGAATAATAGTATTTTAACACGTTAAAATTGTCAAAAATCATTTTTATAACATTTATCTTCGTTCTCATTGGCCATTTTTATAATTAATAACGTGGTTGTGAAATATAAGATACTCAATGTGCAGCTGAATTCATGGGCAAAATATAATTTGGATTCGAATTGCACTTTAAAAATCAAAACTTTTAATGTAAAGGAATTTAAATATAAATTCCAAAATATTTCCTCTCAAAACGCCGCCAGTTCAGCCTCTACCAACGACGCCGTTTCAGTGAAGATGCCAAAGCCGGCTCGAGTTCCTACTACAACTGGCTACAGCCTCCTCCTTTGGCACCAACGGCGCCGTTTCAGTGAAGCCAAAGAAGGTTCGAGTTGCTGCTAGAAGTACCACTACCAGAGCTTGAGGATTGTTTCTTTACAAGTTGGATTGTGATTTAAAGGTATGTGAGGATATATTTGGATTTTGTAATCATCCGAAAGAAATTTTTGTTAGAAATTTGGTATATTTTGTTTGACAATCCAAAAATCGAAAAGAACAAGAAAAAAATAAGCATTAATTACGTCTTCGATTTAAAAAGGAATTGTAAATCAAACAAATCATTCACCTCCTGCAACAAATCTAACAATGCATCTATGAAAATTAATATCAAATAATCAAACAAAATGACAGTGTGAGACAGTGTGTAGTAGTAGCAGTAAACATTGTGCAGATACAGAGATAGAAATCTCTAATGTGTGTCTACAGTAATTCTCTTCTCGCGTCGTAGCCATACATCGACCGGCGAATATTCTGTTGACGTTTCTTGTATACAATTGTGCCGACACCCAAAACGCATGCAAAAGCAATTACTCCAAGTGCAACCCCGGCCTTCTGCCCCATTTTCATCCCGCCAGAGGACTCCTCCGACTTTATGTTACCGAAATTGGCTTGGTTCGCATGGTTCACATCGCTCGCAATCTCCGGAGCTGGAACCGGTGAAGGAGACGAAGACTTCTCGGGAGAAGAATTTTCTGCCGCCGGAGATAGTGCAGGAGAGGAATCTGACGGCGGAGGTGCCGGAGGAGAAGAATCCGGGAGTGATGGGGAGGTCAACGGACTAGCAGGAGAAGGAGAATATTCCGGCGGATCTACGGCGACTACTAATTGTACAGTGAAAATGACAGCGAAGACGAGAGTTAGAGATAGAATGTGAATGTGGTTTTTGTATGAAGCGGCCATTAGGACGAATGACTGAAAGATCCAAAACAAAATCGAAGAGAATTAAAGGAAGTTATTCACAAAAATTGAAAGAATTTGTAGAGATCCGGGGAGTACAATGGCGATTGTGTGTGTGTGTGAGTGAGAGAGAGAGAGAGGTAAGAAACGGAGGGGACTTGATTTACTTGCTTAAGATACAAAGTGGATTCCATTAATTCATTTCTTAAGGAATTCCAGTTTGGGTGTTACCTTATTTGCCCCCATTCTCTTTCATTTCTTTTTTCTTCTCTTATTTTTAACTACATAATATTTAAACAAATAATATTATACGTAAATAAAAAAAATTCATTTTTTTTCAATCACACATTCTTCGAAAAAATATTATTCCAAACATTAAAATTTGAAGAAAAAAATGAGTGCCAAATGGGTAAAGATTAAAATCCAAATTTTAATTTAAATCAAAGTCAACATTGAATTTTGACCATATATTTTATGGGCTTACAACTTTTATTAAAATATACTGAAAATTTTGATTTTAATCCCCACCAAAATATTAATTTAATTTAATTTTTATGTATGGTTGGTTGGAGAAATAAAAATAAATTCTTATTTGGTGGAGATTAAAATTATATTTTTAATAAAATTGATGAAATGTATGGTTAAAAAATTATATATCTTAGTAAATAGGTGATTGAAACTTGATTTATATTAACATCTTGATTTTAATCTATCAAGTAATTGGTTGAAAATAATATGACTAATTAATTATAGTTTTCTTTCGATTTGTTGTTGTTTGACTTATGAATTAATTGTGTCGGTGTTGAATTGGATTGTATTGTAGCACTACTACTTCACATGCTGTGGACTCTTTCATGTTGCTTGGCCTGCACATGTGGAGTCCTTGTCAATAGTACATTGTACACTACAAAAAATATAAGCCATTAAGATTCAGTGGAAGCAATAAAATTGAAGACTGCAATAATTTATTTTTTTTTTTTTTAAATTTAGTATATGCTTACATTTTACGGAAATGGGAGACACGAATTGTTGTTTGAATTATTAAGCATTGAATTTTTTTTTTTAAAAAAAATAACTGCATAGTACCATAAATATGAAAACTGGTCAAGCAATCTCTCTCTATCTTTCCTCCAACAAAAATAATTTGAAAACTTTAATTGAGACTTTTAATGAATTTTTGGAATTTAAAAAATTTAAGAGCATTTAAAGTAGACTTTTTGAGGCTCTATAAAAATATTGATGTATTTAATTACTCTCTCCATTTCAATTATATAGGCTTAGTTTTCTTTTTTTTTCTTGTCCAAAATATATAGGCTCGTTTCTTAATTTAGAATATTTTGTTTTGTTCCTTTACTAATATACCTTTATTCAATTTTCTCCACTTAATATACCAACTTCTTGAAATCATTCAAATACACATTTTCTACTTTTTGAAAACATGAAACAACTTTCATTTCTTTTTCTTCAAACTAAATTATTCAAATTCTTTACTAATTGCAAAAATAATTTACTATTACATACTTAAAATCAAATAGAGGTAAACTAGGAAATATTTTGACAAAAAATAATTTTTCAATGGCATTAAAGAAGATTTTTTAATATGTGTGAAAAATAAAATAAGCCTATATAGTAGGGACGAAGGAAGTAAGATTTTTATAGATTTTTAAAAAATTTCTAAAAGTTTCGGTGTATTCAATTGAGACTTTTATAAATTTTTAAAAAGTCTCTAAAAATTACAGTGTATTCAATCTATAAGTTTTGAGCTATTCAAATTTTAAGAAGGTATATTCAAGTGAGACTTTTAATAATTTTTTGGGATTTAAAATGTGTAGGAGCATTCAATTTAAACTTTTGAGACTCTCTAAAAGTATTTATATATTCAATTGAGACTTTTATAAACTTTTAAAAGGTCTCTAAAAGTCACGATATATTCAATGAGACTTTTATCGACTTCTTTAAAAGTTACAGTGTATTCAATTAAAACTTTTTAAAAATCTATATAAGTCTTGGAGTATTCAAATTTTAATTACTTATAGAGATTTTTATAAAAGTATCTGGAATACTAACTTTTAAGTAGGAAGTATTCATATAAAATCTCAAAATTTGTCTCTCATTAATCACGAGATTTTGAAAAACTTTCACCAAAAAAATTGTTTTTTCTTTGTTCAATCTTTCTTTCATTTTTCCTTCTACGAATATTCGAGGTATGATTAAAATTTATTTTTTTCTATTGATTATTTTTATTTCCATTTATCTTTCTCGCTCTCTTATTGTTTATCTCTATTTTCTATGAAAAAATTAAATTCGACTCTTGTAACTTTTTTTTTCTTTTTTTATTCATTTTTTGTGAAAATTATATTTTTTATAAAGTTATAAAATTTTATATGAAAATGTATAATTAAGTTTAAATATATCGATTTTTATTTATTTTTAAAATTATATTATATTAATAATATTGAATATTAAATTTATTGTTCATATGTGTGTGTGTGTGTGTAATTTTGATTATTATTTATTTAATTAAGGTCTTAAATTTTTATTCTTTTCTAAAATAAATTTTTATTATATGAAGAGGTGAAGGGGAGGGGGAGGTATTATTATAAATGACCTGCTACTATTCATTTTTGATAAAATGTCTATTATACCCTTAATGAAATAATTTATCATATATTTATCGATTTTTATTTATTTTTAAAATTATATTATATTAATAATATTGAATATTAAATTTATTGTTCATATGTGTGTGTGTGTGTGTAATTTTGATTATTATTTATTTAATTAAGGTCTTAAATTTTTATTCTTTTCTAAAATAAATTTTTATTATATGAAGAGGTGAAGGGGAGGGGGAGGTATTATTATAAATGACCTGCTACTATTCATTTTTGATAAAATGTCTATTATACCCTTAATGAAATAATTTATCATATATTGCACAAGATATCCTTAATTTATTGGGATAGTTTTAAATTCCTCTATTTCTCTCATTTCGAGTTTTAATATATAATTTCATCCTTTGATCTAATAAATTAGCATAATCTGTAATATAATTGTCATGTAATTTACTAAGATTATCAAATTCCTTCGATAATATATCCATAATCTCTAATTGGGAATAAATATTTTCTATTTTTTCCATTAATCTATCTAACAGATTATCTAATCCTTTAATTGTATAACCTGGCATTATTCAAATAATTCCTTGCAAACTTTATGAATAATAACATATTTAGATAAGTTTTTTGCAAACATGAACAATAATAATCCCTACAATTCTTTCAAGATATTAGAAGAATTCTTTCTAAATTTAACAAAGACAATAATTTTACCTTACTTTTGATCTTAAATCTGTATTCTTAGAACCGAGTGACCTTCAGGCTCTGAATCTGCAAACTGCTCCCTTAA
>NC_036240.1:8046152-8046685 GCF_002742605.1 Olea europaea var. sylvestris
CTTAACTCTTGCATTATCTTTTTCTCGTATTGCTTCCTCTTCATAATTTCTTAACCAATTTTCTCCTAAGAATTCATCTGCAATATATTCTACCAATCTTTCTATTCCTAGTTTATCTGATTTTATTATTTCTGTTTGTACATTTCTTTTTATTAATGATTTTGTATCACTACTAATTCCTTCCCACCAATTTCTAACATTTCCTTCAAAAGATGCAATTAAAAAATCTATTCTTCTTTCAGTATTTTCCCATGTATCATCTTTATTATATAAAAAGAATAATATCATTGAGTCTGCCCAAGTTATTAAGGCTTTCTTAGTATCTATTTTGCAATCTAAGTCTAATTTTGTTCCTCCATGGTTAACAGGTTTATCATAATTGTTATTTAATTCAAATCTGTTACTATATTTATTTCCTTTGGACGGTTGTTTATCCCTTATTTTATCATAAAATTGCCTATATGGTTTATTATACATTGGAGCATAGCTTTCATCTGGATCTATTGATTCTTGTTTAGAGGTTCCTACATGAT
>NC_036240.1:8046839-8053797 GCF_002742605.1 Olea europaea var. sylvestris
TTCTTCAATTTTTTGTTTACCTAATATTTTTTCTCTAGATTCTTCTTCTTCTATTATTTTAGGTAATATATTTTTTCTAAACTCATCATCCATACTTCCTGTTTCTATTATTATATTTTTCCTTTCAATATGTTTTTTCCCTATTCTGGTTATTTCTTTTTCTATAAATTTTTTATCTACTCTATTATTCTTTTCTTCATTTTCTTTTAATTTCCTAACTTCAAGTTTCAATATATTTATATCATTTCTAACTTCTTTTATTTCATTCTTAATTTCTTGTACATCATTTATTAATGTTCTTATTAGATGTTTTAATTCTTCCATATGTTCACTAATTGACATTTTATTTATTTTTTGATTGACAATAATAAAATACTACACACTCAGCATTTTTACATTCTTTTATCATTTTATCATACTTATATTTTATAGTTTCAATACTTGTCAGTTCTTTTAATTTTTCATAATATCTTGCTTTTTCTTTATATCTTTCTTGTTTTAATTTTAATATCTGTTTTTCTTGAGTTTTAGTTATTTCTCCAGGTATTAATAATTCATCTAAAATTTTATTATTTATTAATCTTATTCTTTCTAACTTTCTATCTAAAATATTTTTAGTTTTTTTCATTATATTTTATGATGATTCATATATTTCTTTATGATACAACTCATTTTCAAATATTTCGCAAATTATTTCATATGTACGTCTATCTTTGATAAATCCTACAATTAATTTATGCAATATTTGTTCTTTTATTTCTCTAGGTAAATTCCTAGTTATATATAATGTTATTATTTTTATTTTATTAGGGATAGGGTTGTGAAATATATAACATCCTTTTTCTTCAATACATTGATAATAATTATTTATTTTTAAGATTTCCATGATCTACTTGGCTCTGATACCAACTCTATGGGTGCTACTATGAGCGAACAAAAATCTAATAATCAAAATATCAAAATTTTAATCTCATAAATTTTTAAGTAATTCTTCAAAGTCTAATAATGTTTGAGAATTTATAATATCAATATCTGTTATCATATCTATATCTGTTCTAAAAGGTATATTTTATGATTATTAATCTTACAATTCCTTTAGCGAAATTTTCTAATAAGTTTTCTTTAAAACATTTTAATATTTCTTGTGATGCATATAATTGTTCTTGATATCCTATCTTATCAATTTCTTTTTCAAATTTAATTTCCTTTTTATTTTTAACAACCTTTTTTATATTATATGGTCCTCTCTTATATTTGGGCTTTTCCATTTTATAATTATTCATTACTAATTTTGTTAGATTTTTTAAGGACTAAAAGAGACTTTTTATTATATAAAGGGTTGGTTGTTAAATTTTTTCAAGGATATTTTGGGTAGTTTCAAATTTCTAAAAAAGTCAAAGGTCATTTTGGAAAAGGTTATATACTATTTGGGCCATTTTCATGTATATCCCAGGGGGAGGGGGAGGGGAAGGAAAATTGTGAAAACTACCACATCGTACTTGAAATTTTCACATTATTGTATTGGATTCACGTGAATTTTATTTCAAATGAAAATACTTAAAAAGTCTTTTAAATACTACAATTATAAAGGTTTTAAAATGATAGTCTATAGAAATCTTCGTAGATTTCTATTAGTTTTATATAAATATATGAAAAATCCACGAAGTAAAAAAAGTTCATTAAAGTTTCAATTGAATACACCTCATTAGAACACTCGTCGAAAATTTTGAAAAAGTAAAAAATATTTATACGACTCTTGAACATGTAGCAGTAGTACCCTACACACACAAAAGGAAAAATAACTCTTAGAAACATTACACAAAGATTTCTGGCTTTCGGGACAAAATAAAAGTTTTAAACTAAGGGCTGTTCGATTTGATGAATTTTTCATGGAAAAGTTTTCACTTCTTTTCTTGTTTGATTGTAAGAATTTTCTTGACAATTAATTTTCCATCCCCTCTCTCCCATGTGACTCCTTTTTCCTCCAAAAGATTCAAAATTTAAACATTTTTCAGGTGAAAAATTATATCAATCAAACACATTTAATTGACAATTTCCAGTAAAACAAGTTCTAGGCAATTCAATTTCCTGAAATTCATTTTCTTTTTACCCAAATTTCATTCTTACAATCAAACGGATCTTAACCTTAATCATAACATGGAGCTTCTATTAAAACCTTCCATTTTTAACATGGAAATCATGTTATTTGTTAATGTTTACGAAATAAAACTACATAAAAAAATAATTTTTGAAAGGGGAAATTTACAGGTTTTAGAACGAAATAGTTAGATGTCCTTTCAGCCCACATTTATTAAAAATTTGCGATCATACTCCACATTTTCGAAAAGTTTGGGACTTTCCATGCAAATTTGCTTGTTTTAACTAATTAAATGTTAAAAGACCATTTTATCCTTTTTAAAATTGGTCAAATTATTGGCCAGTGATTGACTTGTTGGAGAAAGTTGTCCAGACATCCTTCTACCGCACATTTTTTAAAAAGGTTTGAGATGTATCTGCTACGATTTTAAATGTTTGAGTCTAATCTACACTATTTTGAAAGATTTAGAACCTTCCCTACAAACTTTCCTTGTTACTAGTTTGCTACTAATGTTCTCTTTCAGTTCTAGTGGATATTTTTTGGCCATCTGCACCAAGTGATTGTACCTGTTCAAATTTCACTACCATTTTATTCTACTTTTCGGAATTTTGATATGGCGATGATGAACTTTTCATTTTTCTTTGTAAGTTATGCACACTAGAAAAAAACATCTCGAGACACAATTGGTTCAAGTTAAACTTCCATTGATTTTCAAAAACTACAAGAAATTTTAGCGTAACTGTTGAATTCAATATAACTGGTGCCTTTTCAAGCTATTTTTATTATTGAGGAAATGTTTAAGAAGGACCAATTCGGCCCTCAAGCCATCGCCAGCCCCCCTTCTTCCCTCCTCGTAGGGGTGGAAAGTAGGGCAAGCTGCTCACCAGCTTTCCCCACTTGCGAGCCGAGCTCGCTCAGCTCATGTCCCAGGCGAGCAAAAAAACATTGTGTGAACCGTTCGCTGGCTCATGAGCATTTGAAAGTGTAATTTTTGGCCAAAAAAATTATTTAGAGTGACGAGCGGCTTAAGAGCTGGCTTTCTTGTAGAGAGCCAGCTCGCGTGGTGGCTCGGCTCAACTCAACTCATTTAACACCCCTACCTTTCCATTCCTCTAACCCACTAAGGGGTGATGGGGCAGGCAGAGGTGGGCTGATGCAAGGTGTAGGGTGGAGTTTGGGGATGGGGACTGGCGAAGAGGGAGATGAATATGATGAAGGCCTTTTATAGAAAAATACCTTTGAATAAAAACTTTTGTAGGTAGACTGTTCTTCATTTTTGAAACAGTGAACTTTTGAAAAGATTGTCATGTTCATTACATTTTTATTTTATCATTTTGTTGCCAAGCGTGTCTGAAGCATTTAGTTCAAGTAATGATACTATCATGCTGTCGTTTCGTTAATTTTCCATTCAACAATTGTTGTTTATGAATGTCCAATATTTTTATTGTTCATTAGTTCGTCTATTAACCAAAGTAATTACACTACACCAAGATGTCCTTTATCGACTTGTATGAATGTAGGGCCAATTTATCGGTACTTCTGCTTCTTAGTTTCTTATAGAAGAGCCAAGATCATGGGAAGCGAATCTAGACGAACTCTATCTAAAACTCTTCTCACTAGACAAAGTACTTTCAGAAAATTATTCAAACATATTCTTAGATATTTAGCATTTAACAGAAGTATTACATACTACCAGAGTATTCTCATTCCTAGCAGAAAGGACCAGGAGTATATGACTCTGTGACTAACTCCATAAATACAATCTGATAACTCAAACCAAATGAAGTGAGCAATAAGTCGATTGTAGGTTGGTGGGGTAAGCTATAACCGCATCTTATAGACACTCCAGCCCTGTGGCTGCTCGGGATTATCTCGGTCCGACTTAGCTAACACGTCGACCGCAACATAGTAAAACCCCCATCATTGCAAGACTTGTGAACCAAAACCTCAATGGAAGCCCAGCAATACAGCTGGTTTCTAATCGATTCCCACCTGATACTACGCTTTCATGTGCTGGAGTAGATTTCACTGTGGCAGATATAACCAACGACGGGCAATCAGATGAATGACAAGGAGGGTTCACGCTCGGCTGTTGCGTGTTTTGAGGGTGGAAAAATGAGTATGCTTGTGGCGAGAGGGCCATAGGACTCTCGCTCTTGAGCCCGTGAGCTCGATCATCAGCTCCCGTAAGGGAGAGCAATGAAAGAATGACAAAGAGCACAAAATAAGTCATTTTGGGGAGTCAAGTTTTTTGTGTTTGCAAACTCAATTCTGGTGTGTAGAGAATGGAGACATGGGCTTGCTTTTATAGGTTGCAATGTGTTTGTTACTTGAATTTGAATCTTGGTCTATGAGGTGGCGTAGAGGGCATGCTAATGATACATTTGTTTAGGCAGGGTTATGAAGTTGTCTCCAAAACTGGCCCTAACAATTATGTTATTTCTATTCTATTCGTGTACCGCAATACTCGAAAATTCAGAAGTCATTACTTAACTACAACGAATTGATGTGCCTAACATGTAGCTAGTAATTGAAATGAAGTCTAGCAAAATCACTTGAATGAGTTAGGCACGAGCTTAGTCCACAAAGTGCTTTTGCACCGTACATTCTTGCCTTCACTGGTACGTTGAACGTGAGGACGGATTTTTGGGGTTAGCTCATACCCACGGGATCTCAACCATTGTAGCACGTTTTGTCGTTCAGGGTATGTGATGACTTGACGTTATCCTCACTTTCTTTCAATATATCACCGATAGTCTGTTCAAAATATCCAAACTTTTTTTTCACGTGTTTATTTATCTAACCGCCTTTGTACTTATTTCGTCTAACATACCATACACGATTACGCACTATCATAATTATCAATTCTTTACTAATTATCCTCTACATAGGGAAAGCAACAAAAGGTACGTAGTCTGTGTGTTTGCTTAGCTTAACGGGGCAGCAAAGGGTTATTACATCTACTTTTGATGGATGTAATTATATGTATGTCACTTATTTTCCACATTATTGCAAATGCTCCAACGCATGCTAAACTATAAATCAATGCATACTCACCCCACTCCCAAGAAAAATATGATATTATTAATATCACGTTCTTCACCGTGCTCCCATTTTAAATATTCTTTTTGCGGGGATTCAACTGAGTGTGACTCATAAATATTTCACAAGTTACAAACTGATGCACCGATGAACCTCCAATGTCACAAGAGTAGAACATGTCTAAATCATGTACAAGATAGTGAACCACCTGAACTTTCTTTATGTCACTTTATATAGGTCATTAAATGGGTCATTTGTCGTTTGAGGGGGACTGTGAGATAAATAAATAAATAATAATGTGATAAAATCTGTTATTTATTCCTATTGATAGATTTATTTATTTTTATGGTGAGATTGGATAACTTTTTAGGTTGGATAAGTATAAAAAAGACGTATAAAAAATGAAATTTTAGGCTGAAAATTTGCATGAATCAATTAAATAAGAACAGTAATGATGTTTTCAAGTAAACGGTAAAAGAAATGATGCCTCTAATTAATAAACAATATAAGTAATGATAATAGTTATCATAGAAAATTGTAATATATTCTTGTATGAAATAAATATTACGAGACAATGTATTTAAACTTGATTATAAACTAATTGAGATATAATTAACTTACAATTATTTAATAAAAATGGTAAAAACAATGATGACTTTAATAAAATAAAAAACACTAATGATGAATAGTTATCGTGCTGAATTGTAACATATGATTCTTGAATCAAATAAGAATTATGGAGATGATTTTAATTAAAATGTGATTATAAATTATTTAAAACATAATTAATTTATAATTATTTGCTCGGTTGATTGAATATATCGGTTGGAAATACTAGAATTCCCATGTGATAGATGAAAAAACACTAGAAATTATATCCGGACTATTGATCTATATATATAGTGTTGAGATAAAGATCTACACAACTCTACATCACAATCTTAGTATACATTAACTACTTGTAAATTAGTCGGAGTAGGTTTATTCTACACGATTATAAGTCTATCATAATTGCTCTTACTTTGTATTTGTATAGTATCATGACTGCTCCTATGAAACATTATAAATATTGTAAATACATGGAGTAAATTATTCAAGTTATTCAATTATTTTTTACTCCATGTGTAATTCTTTGTTAGGTTTAATGCTTTAAAATTGGGTTGAAATCTTGGAAGATCGTGTTTGGCTTGAATTTGGAAAGAAATCAAATTACATCCAATATTTTTTCCTTTCACGCGGTTTAACCTAATTCTAGTATATTTTCTTACCTTTTAGGACTCCATTACGTTTATGGACGTGGCATATAAATGAGAAACTCTTTTGTCAGTTTTAGATGAAGCATTATTGCTATCGTGTATTATTCTTTCCATATTATCGGGTTTAATAAAATTCATCGTTCCTCTACTTAGTTTCTCATTTTCTACTTTACTTTAATCTTATTTTTGTTGTGAGATCTTGAATATTTCATAATTGTCATTAATCTCAATCTTGCATCACCTTTGAGATCAATACATGGTGTGAGAGCGCAACTCAAAGAGCAAAGTTACTAATTGTATCTCAGCAACCTCGACTATATATAGCACTGTTGCGCTACTATCTTCAACGCCACATGCTCTTTATTTTCAGCCACGTGGCCACATCCCTAAGACCAACCTATATTTTCTATATTCTCCTCCATCGTCTCCATAAATATTTCTTCTTAAAAATATTTCTTTTTTTCTCTTGTAATTTTCTCTCCCCCACTCTCGCATATTCGTCATTTTGTTATCTTTCTTTTGGCTGCAATTTCTAACCTGTACGCACCATGCATTGTATCCC
>NC_036240.1:8053847-8054131 GCF_002742605.1 Olea europaea var. sylvestris
CCCATTTAGGGACGGAGTTTACCATGCCATTTATTGGCTCCTCGACCAAGGCAAGATGGAAAGGCTTGCTTTGGGTTCATTGAAACATCTCCAAGAAATTTTTTAAATGTAAAATGCTCTTAATTTTAAAAAGTCGATCCTTAAAATTATATTCCCATAAACTCTTTAAAATAACATTTTAATTTAGAGAGCCAAACACAAACTCTATAATTTCAACTTAAACTCTTACAAGACTTTTTCAAGTTTACTACAAACTTTCAAATTAAATTCCAACTTAAATTTCC
>NC_036240.1:8055532-8061480 GCF_002742605.1 Olea europaea var. sylvestris
TTTCAGAAATTCTCCACCTAGAGATAAATTCCACTACAAAAAATAAAACTTAACTCTTCAATCAAAAATTCTCCATCAAAATATCCTCAAATAGAAAAAATATCCACCTCTTCCCTAAAATCCAATTAGGGCAAACTCAATAACTTAAAATCAACCGAATCCAAGCTATTGCTCAGCAGGATTCCCTTAGGCGCCAAAGTTATCCAAATTATCCCCATGAGCAACAAATTACAAATAATTTAATAATTACTAGAACTTGGTAATTGAGATTAAGGTGATCCTATGGTGAACTCATGAATCTTAACACTTAAACAATCAAATTAATTTATATATTTAAAATAGAAAATCATTAAAAGAAAAAAAAAACTACTTCATTTGTTTTCGATCAAATTGAAGTTGAGAATAATTGAATCAATTGTTAGATAGTAGGCGTCGTGTGAACAATATCCAAACTCTTAGATTTACTATATTACTTTTTACGATTCGTACATTTGCGAGATATAAAATCAACAACAAATTTTTAGGGAAAACGAGAAAAAGATGAAGATCATCGGAAAAATACAAGAACTAATTAAATTACATCACATGATATTAAGGAAAAACGAGAAAAATACAAGAATTAATTAAATTACATCACATGATATTAAGGAAAAACAAGAAAAAGATGAAAACCTTACACCAAGAATCTGTTTCTTCTTATAAAATCCTTGAAACCCTGGCTCCTTGATTGTTCCCTCCTTTTGGCTTGAATAATATGTGTAATGAATCCCCAAGTCTTGGCTTGAATATATATATGTATACTAAAACTCCACAAGCTGCATTTAATTGTTGGACAAAGGTTTGTATTTATAGAAAAGATTTAAGCGAAATTCTTGTTCAACTTGATTTTCACCAAAAAGTTTAAATTGGTTTCTAATAAAGAGTTTAAATTAGTTTTTATCAAAGATTTTAAGAAATAAAAGGAAACAAATTCATTTTTCAATTAAACTCATTTTCTCATGTAACTTTATTCCTTCATCTTCTTTTGTTTTGCAATTAAGTTCTTTTCATTCTAAAAGCATAATAGTTGACCCTAGACAAGTTTCAAAATTTTCAATTTAGTCCTCAAACTTTTCAAATGTCGAATTAAACTCCTGAAACTTATGAATTTTTATTGGATGCTCTATTAATATTTTCAGTTGATATCTTGCAATCCAATTAATCTTCAATTGCTTCAAATCAACTTTAATAAATCTTCAATTAGCCTCTTTTCTTATAAATTATTTCCAAATTGGGATTTTCCTACAATTAACATAATTTACACAAATGAAGTAGACAATCACTCAATTTATTTATAATTAAAGAGGAATAGAAACATGAAAAAATGCATTATCACAGGACAGAAACATATTTTGTAACATAATCAACACAAAATGCTTCTGTAGAAGATTCTTTGCTAGACTTAACACATTTTCTACACTTAAAGCATAAGCTACTAAATTAAGTAGATAATCACTCAATTTATTTATAATTAAATAAGAATAGAAACATGAAAAAGTACATTATCACAGGGCAGAAACATATTTTGTAACGATAATCACTCAATTTATTTATAATTAAATAAAAATAGAAACATGAAAAAGTGCATTATCGCAGGACAGAAACATATTTTTTAACATAATCATCATAAAATGCTTCTATAGAAGATTCTTTGCTAGACTTAACACATTTGTTGCACTTAAAGCATAAGCTACTAGATTAGCTTCACTGTAGTGGAGGCCTAATATCCCTTTTGGGTCTGTTTCTAGCATTTGAATAAAATGGCACTAATGGTGGTTGTGGCAAATTACTAAACCAAACTCCAAAAATACTATTCCAGTCTCAAAATCCACCCGAGTTCCTAAACTTCGCTGATTAATCCAAAGATTTTGTGGTACCAAGCAAGACATGTAACTGAGACCTTTTTTATCCCTTAAACAAAACACGAACGTCTTTATTAACCTCCAAAACTTCACTTGCATAAGTGTACATGTAATCTTTTGATTCAAGAGTATTCAAGGAGATAAGATTCTCTTCAAATTAGGAATATGTCTTACGTCATCAAGTGTCCTCATAGTTCTAACAAACATCTTATTTTCAACCCTTCTAATACTAACTATCCTACAAGGTAAATTATTTTCCATTATCACACATTTGAAAACTGTTTCATATATTAAAAATAAATTTCAATTAGGATACATCTATAAAGTGCAAGTTGTATCAAGAATTCAATCCTCGTTAGATTTGGAATCGCAATTAAAAATAATTGAAAATTCTCCATCTTTGTAGGAATCTTCTGCGATTATGGCTTCACCTGAAGTTTCTGATTGCTTTTCCTTCTAATTTACAACAGCTAATTTTTTCTTCTTATGTAACTTATAACAATCCTTCCTTTAGTGTTCCCATCTCTTGCAATAATTACATAATTCATTACTGTAATTTGACCTTAATCTGTCCCTCACATAACTATCATTAACAACAAGGCCATATCGATAAGCCTCAAATCCAACAAGATATTTCATCTTCTCCTTTAAAACAAAGTATCATAAACTTCTTCAATGATAAGAGCTCATGACCGCATAAGATCGTATCTCTAAAAGACATGCATGAAGCAGGCAGCAAACACAATAATAACAACCGTGAATCTTTTTCATCATACTTAACCTCCAAAGTTTCCAAATTAGCAACGATTTCCTTAAAAATAGTTTGGTAATCTCTCGATGATGTACCTTCTATAATATGATGAGAATAGAGGCGTTGCTTTAAATGCAATTTACTAGTTATACTTTTTGTCACTCATAACTGCTCCAATTTCAACTATAATGCAACGACAATTTTCTCCTATAACTAAAACCTCTTGAAGAATATTATTCAAAAAATAAAGACGTATCAGTGATAGGGCTTCTCAATTCCTACGTTGTTTTTCTTCCATACTCCAAGTTGAGAGCATCTTGTCAAATCTCAACAACGTATCATCCAAATTCAACTGAACAAGCACACTCGTACCTTTACTCGCCAAAGCAAAAATTTGGTATTGCAATCCAATAGCAGAATATCATACTTCATAGTTGTCATCACAAAAATCAAACCTCAAATTGAGTTGATCGAACCTCATTCTGATACCACTTATTGGAGAATTATGTACCAAACAGATACCACTTGATTAGTAAATAAAGGACCGGGAATAATTTGGCAATATGAAAATCAATGAGAACATAAAAATTTACGTGGTAAAAATATGCCACGGGCATATATATATATATAAAGATCCTTAACATATTAACAATATAATACAATTAAGAGTTTAATATAAGGTGAAGTCTCAATACAATGTGTAAAACCAATAACGAAATATTCGTGATGAAATGTAAACTAAAAATTGCTAAAAAATGAAATTAAAATCTTGTTCGGATGAGACCACAGCTTGAGCGGTGGCTTGCTGCAATAGTAGCTACCCGGCAAAGCGTATGCTGGAGCTTCTATTTTCGAGATGTCAACAAGCCAAGTCGGCTCACGAGTCAAAACTCGAGGTTTGGGCTTCGCTCAGGTAAAAATGACTTTGACTTTTTTTAACCCGAGCCGAGCCAAAGCTTGGTTGAAAAATTAAAGCTTGGTTCAGGCTTTAGGCTTGGGCCTAGCCAAGGTGATTCTTCTTTTTTTAATTCATGATGTTCTAAATTTTTTTAAAGAATTTAAAATATGTGCAATTTATATGAATTGTAGATTAAATAAAAGTTATAACTTTTCTCATTTTTTTGGTCTTGAGACCGACTATAATAAACGTAGGTGTAATTAAAATTGCATACGAATAAAATATTTCATATACAATTTTTTTAGACATACAAATTTAAAATTTAAATCTAATTTTGGCAGCTACTAGTTGCTTATTAATTAAAGGCAGCTAGCTGCCTATTTAGTTTAGGCAACTACTTAGCTGGCTACAACAACTGCCTCACTTTTTTTTAATAGACAGCTACCATTTAAGGGCCATTTAAAATTTTTTTTTTTCAAATAACATGGGTCATTTTAGTCGTGTTTGAGCTGGTTCGTCATGGGCCATTTTTAGATCGTGACACGGGCCAGCTTGGGCTGACGTCACAAAATAAGGTTCGACCTGAGTTTGACTCGATTTCGTCGAGTCAGTGAGTCAAATTGACAACCTTATCATGTTTTGAGCACTCGAGTGGGATCAAGGAGCCAGGTGAGTGCCAGTTCAACATTTCCTTCTCCAATTGCTACTTAGACTCCTTTAAGACCTCTTCAAGTCTACTATAAAGTTTCAAATTGAATTCCCACTTAAATTTCCAAATAGAGTTCAACTAGAATTCCCAAAATTCAACTAGAATTCCCAATTAGACTTCAAATGGAATTTTCAAGTAGTCTTCCAAATAGAATTTATGACACGACCCGTCCCGATCACCCTAATGGATCCGACACGTGTCGTGCGTCGATGGTAGATACCAGCGAAGTGCCGAACCCACCACCAAGGCAAACTTGACATGCTTTGACTGTTATAATTTTATAAAAATTTCGGCAGAGTTCCCTCTGAAAAATGGATTAAAACCACCTGAAAATAAAATCAAATATCCCAAACATGTACATATAGTTTGAAATTGAGTACACCGACCCCTCAAAATATCAACTATTCAAATACAACACTGGCAATTCGACTTTTGCAACAATTTCTAAATCGCAGTACCCAAAATGCATAATATATATACAAAACATAGCAAGCCCAACACATGGAATGAATTTATGACCAAAGGAGGCTTCTATCCCAAAATATGAACTATTAAATTGAAAAGATAAGTCATACAATGCTTGACAATCTATGGCTCAACTAACCCAGTAGTGTTCAACCAGCTACTATCTGATAAGAGAAATAGTGATAAAAATGTGAGCCTATAACTCAGTGAGTGGATATTTGTAAAAATATAATTTTCCATTCATAAAATATTTCTGAAAATCGATATATAACATAAAATTTCTTTTCACGGACATATAAACTAAAATATATATTCTTTAAACTGAATAAACTGAATTCTGTAGCTTAAAATCTGATGATAGTATCAAAACTAAAATATACTTTAATCATAAACATCTTTATTCTGTATACTGCATTTTTAAAATCTGATAAGCTATGTAATACTGAAACATCACACCAAAAATATACCCGGAATAACCATACTCGTGAATCGATTAATCTCGATATACATAGCATGGTTATTCAATTCTAAAATTCTGGTCGTACACGCGTAGAGTTATAAAATGGTCATACACTATGGAAACACATTCACAATAGTGCAGAGCGGATAAAATCACTATACTGATCATACGCTGTGGAAACACATTCACACCAGTGCAGACGAGGATATTTTCACTTGGGTACTTTCTGGTGATTTTTAGAAATAACTTTAAATATATTGAAATATTTAATACTAAAATAACACGCTGATAAAATGATTTACTAAATTGAATTTAACTTTTAAAAACAATTGGTTATAAATTAACTTTATTCTGAAAATCGTATTGTCAAATCAACTGTATGAATTAATAAATTTTCTGAGTTAATAAAAATTAAATAATACTAATTTCTGAAAAATAAGCTTATCCACTCACGTAATACAAGCTGAACCTAAGATGGTCGATAGGCTCTTCCAATTTCCTCGTC
This sequence comes from Olea europaea var. sylvestris, assembly GCF_002742605.1. NCBI lineage: Eukaryota > Viridiplantae > Streptophyta > Magnoliopsida > Lamiales > Oleaceae > Olea > Olea europaea. The sequence continues at coordinate 8,061,222 of NC_036240.1, forward strand.
ACCACCTGGAATACATAACAAGATGACTAATCAACTACTATTAAATTAAGAAACTTTAAGATCTACTTCCATAATACTTAACTAAAATTGGTTGATGCTCGAATGAATTTCCCAAATATTCTTTCGATCAATTGGAGCTAATCCCACTTTCTAATCCCTTTTCTAGTAACTAATTTATCAACAAAACCTTCTTCCCAAGTTTAAAACTAATTTTACTCTCCAATCTAGTGAAACTAGTAACCACAATTCCATCCATTTA
>NC_036240.1:8069769-8072046 GCF_002742605.1 Olea europaea var. sylvestris
AAAAAAAAATGTTGATGGATTTTGTTAAAAGATAGATAAAAGTTGCGAATTCTATGAAATATATGATTAAGAATTAAATTTGATAAACTTTTAAACAAATAAAAGGTTTGCCAAAGAAGCACTCAATGAATTACGAAATAGTTGTTTGTCTATCTTATTTAAATCTCATGAAAGTGTGTGAGAGAGGGACGCAGAGTGAGCACGAACGATTTACTTATTTATGAATAACATCATCAATACAGAAGCACTTAAAAGTTCGAGAAATTACAATACCATTTAAATACATCCAAACCAAGAGGAAAAAGGGAAAATGATAGGGGTACAATTTAAAGAAACCCTATCTCCAGAGGGAATTCATATGTACAGCTTTGAAGGTCCTCTCCACTTTGATGCATTTGTGAGAATGAAATGCACGATATTCTTAATTATTGCTCCTGAAAGATCCCAGTGCCTTAATGGCTGCTGCCCTTAGAATGTATTGGTGGTAGAATGCAGCAATGGCAGCTCCAATAAATGGCCCAACCCAGAAAATCCACTGCATATTTATTTAAACAAAAGTAATAACATATGTTAGTCTCAAAAACCTTATCCAAAAGTTCAAGTTGTTAAACAACAGATAAACTTCTTTAAATTATGTATTCAACACAACCTCGTTTATCTTTTTTATCAAATATTCCACACATCTACCCTTCATAAACAAGTGAAAACAAGACATGAAATAATTATTTATATAAGCCCCTCTTCGGTAATTCTTTCATTACTCTACTTTCCCCATATTCATTTTCGAGCATACATTCTCACAATAAAATATTATTCATATAAACCCAAGACATTTTTTACTTTTTAATCACGCATTCTCCAAAAAGTTACTATTCAAAAATACATTCTTTCCAAAAAAAAAAAAAAAAGACCGTCAAAACAGGGCCTAAAGAAGTAAAAAAGAGCATACATGGTCATCCCAGGGCTTGTCTTTGTTGTAGATGACAGCAGCTCCAAAGCTCCTAGCAGGGTTGATGCCAGTTCCAGTGATGGGGATGGTGGCCAGGTGAACCATGAAAACAGCAAATCCAATGGGAAGTGGAGCCAACACCTTCATATATGTAAGATTTAAATCAATATTTTCAAGACTATAACCAAAAATTTTACCAGAGTTTGGGTTAGAAGAGAAAAAAAATTGCTTACGGGAACATGGGAATCTCTGGCATTCCTCTTAGGATCAGTGGCTGAGAAGACAGTGTAAACCAAAACAAATGTGCCAATAATTTCAGCACCCAATCCAACACCTTTGTTGTAACCTGGAGCAAGCTCATTTGCTCCACCACCGTACAGGTTGTAATAAGATTTTTGGAATGCTTTCACCAAACCCACACCACAGATTGCACCCAAACACTGTGCTACCATGTACATCACTGCTCTGATCAGTGACACCTTTCGTCCCAAGAACAGCCCGAATGTCACAGCCGGGTTAATGTGTCCTCCTGTCACATTATCAAAAAGTTACTTATTTCACCAGTAAGTCACTCATCAAAATCTATAAGGAAAAAAGCTTGTAAAGACTTTTAAAACTGACCAGAGATACCGGCGGTGCAGTAAACAAGAATGAAAATCATGCCACCGAAAGCCCATGCAATGCCTAGAATCCCGACGCCGCCGCACTGATCGCCGCCGTGAGCGGGGTCAATCTGGCTTTTGTATCCAATAACAGTCAAAACTGTGACGTAGAGGAACAGTAAAGTGGCAATGAACTCAGCAATAAGTGCTCTGTAAAATGACCAGCTGCTCAGCTCTTCAAAATCAATGAGCGGCGCCGGTGGTGGATCATGGTAGTCCTTGGCCGAGAATTCCGCCGGCTCCCCGTGAGATTCAACGTCTTTCGTCATTGGCGAGTGTGTGTTTTGGGACGAAGGTGGTATCCTCAATATTGTGTAAAATGTTGTGATAGAGGATTGGTATTTATGATTATTGTGTGGGGGTAATTAATTATTAATTATTATTAAAACCATAATTTAAGTTAATGTTATAATTAGCCGCCCAATAAAAATTAATGAGGATTTCTTCGCTTGCATGGACCCACCTTTTGTCTTCAACGGGCTCTCTTCTTCTAATTTTATTTTTCTTAATTTTTGGACGGTTTGGCTTTTTAGCAAAATTGTATAAACAAAATAGTAAATTATCTTAACATGACCTGACAATTAATTATAGAAATACTTTAAATTTTTTAAAGCTTTTCTCCACCACATAATCCTCTTACCCTTTTGGAAAATACTATTTGTACAC
>NC_036240.1:8080935-8094684 GCF_002742605.1 Olea europaea var. sylvestris
ACTTGTACAATGTTATAACATTTTGAATTTTTACAGGATGGATTATCATTTCGACGCGGAGTTGAGATAGATGCTAGGCAAAGTTATGTGGAATAATAGCTTTGACAGTTTCACTACTGTGTTAGAGCTGCTCAATGATCAACGTGCTGATATGCTGCGTCTGTCTTTCCTGTGGCCCTTGTACCCGTTAAGAGACCTGCAGTACTCGGGTTAGATTATTGATGTACTTCTATGTCGATTGCTGAGTCCAGTCAATGGCGATGCCATCCACTTCGCAATCAGGGGGCAAAGTCGTCAGTTTTTTGATGTTCGAGTTTGCTCTAATCACGGGATTAAAGATTACGGGCGATGAAGCAGCTGATGATGGGACTCAGAGAAAAAATAGGCTTCATGATGCTTATTTCGAGGGATAGGGAACTGTGCTTCTTACACAGCTGTTCGACGCAATTAGAAGGTGTGATCAGATGTTAGACAGACTGAAATTAGGTCTGGTCTACATCCTTGAGAGCGTGGTGCAGTGTCAACACAAGAAGACTGCGATCGACCTCTTCTATCTAGAGATCGTTGACGACATTGATCGTTTCAACGATTATCCGTGGGTCGAAGATGTTTTGAGGAAACTATACACGTCTTCACCAGATCGCACTCGAAGTCGAAGGGGGTCATGCCTAAATACGACACCTACGGATTGCCCCTGGCGGTGCAGGTAAATGGTTAACGTAATGAATGTTAAAAAAAATTTCCTACTGAATTTGTATATAATAATTGTATGTGTTGCAGATCTGGGCGTATGAGACCGTTCCCCTATTGGGTGTCCCGCTTTGCGAGGTGAGGGGAGACACGCTACCCTCGGATGTACCATTGGAGAGCATCTCGATTGGAGGGATGTCCCACTGGAAAATAGTTATCGACTATCCTCGACGATCCTCAGGTGAGTATTATGGATTAGTAATTTATATTATGCGTGATTTAACATCTGATTACATGATCGTTAACTAGTTCAAATGTCAATATGTAAGCTTGAAGTCATAACTGAGTTGACGCCGTCGATGGAGGAGGAGGCTCAGGGTTTTGTACGTGAATTAGGCGTTTCGTACACCTAAGACGACCAGATGTCCGATCTGATCCACGATCGAGATTGGGTGAGCGAATTGAATAAAATCTATTGATTACTGTTTTGTATGAGTTAGCAATTACGGATTAAGCTAATAGTTTGTAATGTTGTTGCTTGTGTAAGAGCGTGATCCAGTTGATCGACGATCACCTCCGCCGAGGGTATTACCACCTTCACCGCCGAGGGCATCTCCTCCGCCTCCGCCTCCCCCGTCCAGGGACCTTACCCGTGGATCTCCCGCACATAGTCAGGGGTAAATTTTTATGATTTGTATGCCCGTCTGAGCGAATTTATAGCGGAGCAGGTCGACGGGTTACGTCTAGAGATGATAGAGAGGGTTGACGATCTGGGACGACAGTTGGTAGGAAAGGTCAGAGATTTGTCGAATAATGTTAGAGTGCTGCGTGGCCATTGTACGGACCTTGAGGATGAGATTGCAGCACTTCAAGGTGATATAGCCGGCATGTGATGGGTTGACGGAGATGGTGATCGAGAGGGTGATAGAGATGGAGGTCACCGACAATCGTACATGCATGGGAATCATTTATTTTATCCGTAAAGCGCGATGGGACGGGAGCAGATGGTAAAGTGGCCTCGTCGGGGACGAAAATGATGGCAGATGGGAAAGTGGCCCCGTCAGGGACGGAGATGGTAGCAGATGAGAGAGTGGCCCTGTCGAGGACGGAGACGATGGCAGATGAGGGGATGGAAGAGGTGGGGAGCCCTGGGGTGGAGGAGGTGGCAGTATATAAGGCAAAAAAGCATGTTGTTAACATGTCGAAGACAGTGGTCTGCAAGAGGTCGAAAGTGTCGCCACCGTATGTCGTCTCTCCCTTCACAGCTGAAGCGAAGAGGAAGAGGTTCATCGACAGGACGTACCCCAATTTGTTCCGGGAGGTCGACCATGCCAAGTGGAAAGCATTCAAACCTGAGTGGCGAAGAATGTTGCCCGAGTAAGTATTGTATGATTTAGTAGACTACCAGAACTCGTATATGCTTCGTTTAACGTTTTCTCTATTTTATTTTCAGAGCCACGCACATGATAGCCGAAGGACGATATCAGACTTATACAAGTGGTTCCATGATATCACCACTCAGGAGGCTTGGCTCGCCGACGATGTAAGTGAAGTGTTATTGTTACTTTTTGTATGCATTATGTTTAATTTGTTAAATGAAATAAGTATTTATTTCTTTGTTTTCCTTGATATAGCACATCGACATGGCCATGAACTTGTTGTGCGATCGAGTTGAGAGATATCCACAATCATTCCACAAGCTTGGTCGAATAATACTGAAAATCGAATTCTTCCGTGCCGTTACCATTGAGTATCAATCGCTCTAACTTCTAAGTAACAAGTACGTGCTTCCTACGTATATGCTCGAGTGGGTCATCGGGCTGTTACCAAGTGTTGGGGGAAAGCCATGGGGGGTTTTACGCACTTATACATTCCAGTAATCGTGAATCAGCACTGCATTGCACTGGAGATCGTGTTCCCTGATTCAACAATATATATGTACGACCCCGATCATTCATGTCTGACACAGGGGCAGCTCGAGCAGAACTTAGAGCCGGTGATTGTGATCGTTCCTTTGATGACTAGACATGCGGGCTTGATTGTGGAGGACAAACTAGCTATCGTGCAGGACACAACGACAGCGAGACAGTCTATATCATAAGTCTTTGTAATCTTTTTTTTTTAATTTAGCAATCAGTTCGTACATAATTGGAACCGAACTAACACATATTCGTTTATTTGCAGGAGTGACTATGAGATTTTCGCAATCAAATACATAAAATTTTTTAATATAGCACATAAGGTTGATGGAATCAACCAGTCATGGATACAGAATTGACGAAATAAGTTAGCGTACGATTTATATGAATTTAATTGTGATCCATAAATTATTTGTAAATATTTTTTTGTAATTAATATTTGTAATTATTTTTTGTGATTATTTGTAACTATTTTTCGTAATTGTTCGTAATAATTCATGTAAATACTATTTATTTCAATGTAAATACTATTTATTTCAATATAAATACGAGTTGAAATCTGAATATTGATTATGCCAATATAAATACTGTTTATTTCAATGTAAATATGAGCTGAAATCTGAATATTAATTATGTCGATGTAAATACTGTTTATTTCAGATCGACAACAATACACATGCTCTAACTGTCCTTTATGAGAATCTAACTTGTACAAAATTGGCGAATATGTCCTACTGATTTGCACCTGCTACACTTACGCGGTCGGGAAAACTCTCCAGTAGATGGTATTCTAGAAGTACTTGGACGTCTAGGACCACGATATTCAATGAGAGGTGACGACAATGTATTGAACGAGCGAATATGATCAAAAAACTTCGTTTGGAAGAGGAAATATAATTTCAGTATACGCAGCTCTCCAGTTTTCAGCAATGTAATAAGGAGAGCACAATGTTCTCGCTGCAAATCCTCGATACATAGCCACCGCAGCTACATGCTCACATGGAAAACTCTCTAACTGAAATTGTTTACAAGTGCATGTTCCATCAGTCAAATCTACCATGGATGTCGTATTACGTGCACATTCCACAGAGAAGCGCGACTTGTCTAGTGGTTCGACATTTAACTTTCTCGCAGCCTCTGCAGCCTTGAAAAGCTTTTCCTCTTGCGCTGGGGCTAGCACGCTTGTGCAATTATGTAATTCCGCACGTCGATCGTGAAATCACTGCTGCAACTTCGTACGAATATTCTCAATCAGTGCGAGAATGGGTAACTCTCGATCCCTCTTGAATAATACATTGAGAGACTTCGCGTTGTTTGACGTTATCATGTTGTATCGACGTCCTGGAAAATATGAGCGCACCCAATGTTCAATCCCCATTATCGCTAGATAGTCCCATGCCGGGAATGATTTGCTTCCTATTTCAACCATGTACATATTACACTCTTCAATACTGTAAGCTTCCGTCACTCTCCTGAACAGTAAAACGATGTCTTTACCCCGATACCTGGTTTTCAAGTTGCCTTGTATATAGTATATGCAATACCCATGATGTGCATCAGGAAAAACTTCAGCAATACCATTTATTATAGATTGTCCCCGATCAGTTACAAATGCAAGGTCATCGACTTTCCCAATTACTTCCCCGAGCTTTGCGAAGAACCAATGCATCGACAGATCATTCTCGTTATCAACTATGTCGAATGCAAGAGGGTAAATTTGGGTGTTGGCATCTTGACATATAGCAATAATCAATTTCCCTTGGTATTTGAATTTCAGAGTTGTACCATCGACTAGAATTAGAGGTCGCATAACATTTCGAAATCTCCGAGTGCATTGTCCAAGAGCCAGGATTAGTTTTTTCCACGTTATGGCAATACCTGGCCAATTTTTTTTTTTAGATCGGTAAATGTAAATATATAGATCAAAAATGTATCATGTACAAATACACCGGGCATCCCCGGGCAAGACAATGTCCATAATCAAATACAAGTACACCGGGCATACCCGGGCGAATCAATGTCCATAAACATAAACAATTACTCCGGGCATACCCGGGCAAAGACAGTAGAAAGCTAATACAAAAGGAATCAAAGCTCCATGGCCAAGGATTCATAAAGAGTCAAGACATCCGGATACAAAGTAAACATGACTTTGTATACGTGGGTCTTGATCCTTCTCACAATGGAATCCAAGTCATATGAGAGGTCTTCAAATAATTTCCTATTTCTCGTTAGCCAAATATAGTACACTGTGGTAGCAAGAGCAACTCTCTTCGCCTTGCTCAGCCACGAAGTCCCCCGAGCCTCCTTTTTTAACCATTTAAGAGCCATAGCAAGTGTCGTCATTGATCTTGTGATGCCAAGCCATCTCCTAATACTCCCCCATAATGAGGATGTGAAAGAGCATTTGAAGAAAAGATGCTCACAAGTCTCTTCAAAACATCCACAAAAGATACACTTGCGATTGATGTCTAAGTAGAGCAATTTGTTTTTGGTTAGGAGCTTTGATTGGGCCCCTAACCAAAGCATAAAAGCATGTTTTGGAGTGATGCACGGTTTCCAAACTTCAGCTCCCCAAGGCTTGAAAGTTCCCTTAGGCCTAAAGAAATTATAGGCAATTTTCGTATTGAATTTATCTTCAGCCAATCTGCCCAGATTTTCATTTGAAAAATCGAAAAACTGCCTACCGAACAAAGCTGTCTGCCTGCCTAAAAGTCTGCTGTAAATCTGCCCACTTCGGCCTCTAAGTTGAGGTTGGACTCCCATGGAATTAGGGCCAAAAACATCACTCGGAGTTGAGGAATTATCCAGATTTAAATCTCCATGACCGTTCATCTCCACAGAATAAGAATTCTGCCCGGCTCCCCCTCTAAGAACCAGAAAATCCCGAATTTCCAGCAGTTTTTTGAACAAAGGTGAGTGGTCTTTCCTCTTCGGGACATCCCAAATGCTATTCCCCTTAAGGTAAACATGGTGAATCCACCTAATCCAAAGGGTCTCCTTATTTGTATGAATGTTCCATAGGGATTTAGCTAAAAGTGCTAAATTCCAACTCTTAAGGTCTTTCAATCCAAGACCCCCTTCTTCCTTCGGTAGGCAAATATCCTTCCATGCAACAAGTGGCTTTTTAGTTCCCCAAAGAAAGGTACGACAAAGGCTAACAAATCTAGAAATAATTGTAGTCGGTATGGGAAAAATAGAGAGCCAAAAGCATTCCACTCCTTGAAGCACCGCCCTAATAAGTTCAACATTGCCGGCATAAGAAAGGGGGGAGCAATTCCAACCACCAATAGAACCCACAATTTTATCCAAGAAAGGAGCGTAAGAGCTCACTTTAAGCTTTACCGCGGCAAGAGGGATACCCAAATAACGAAAAGGCATAGACCCCTTCGGAAAATCTGAAATTTCCATGATTCTTTGTAGCTCATATCCATAAATTCCAGCAGTATAGATGCTGGATTTCAGAAAATTAATACTCAAACCCGAAGAGAGACCAAACCTTTGAAGGCAATTCATGATAATTTGAACCGACATAATATCACCCCTAGCAAAAAGTATCAAGTCATCGGCAAAAGCCAAGTGTGTCAACTTAATGGCTCCACACTTAGGGTGGTAATTGAAATCACTATCCAAAGTAGCATCCTTCATCATTCGAGAAAAATATTCAAGGCAAAGTACGAATAGGAATGGGGAGAGTGGATCACCTTGCCTAAGACCCTTTCCACCTTTGAAGAAGCCATACATATTCCCACTCAAGGCAACGGAGTATGTCGGAGTGGTAACACGCTCCATAATCCATGTAATAAATGTCGGTGGAAACTTCAATCCTTCAAGGACACCATGAAGAAAATCCCAACTAATGGAGTCATAGGCTTTCCTCAAGTCAATTTTAAGAATACATCTCGGGGCAACTCTCTTCCTATTATATTGCCTCATAAGTTCTTGAGCAAGATGTATATTCTCCGTCATACTTCTTCCTTTAATAAAGGCGGCTTGAGCATGGTCTACAATATCTCCCAAAATAGGCCTCAACCTCGATGCAAGGATTTTTGCAATCACCTTATATGTGACATTACAACAAGAAATCGGTCTATAGTCCCCCACACAAGGTGCATGAGTAGATTTTGGCACCAAAGCAATAACCGCATGGTTCATTTGCTTGAGAATAGATCCCGATGAGAAGAATTCCAAAATAGCATCCACAAAATCCCGTTCAATACACCCCCAAGCATTCTTGAAGAAACATGAAGTGTACCCATCCGGTCCGGGAGATTTATCATCTCCAATCCCAAAAAGAGCCTCCTTTATTTCATCGAAGGAGATATCCCGAATCAAATCATTCCCTTGTTCCGAAGATACCAAAGGACCATTTGCAAGGATGTTGACATCAATAGGCCGAACAGCCTCTTTTTTCCCCAGCAAGTTGGTGTAAAAATTCACAAATTCGGTGGCCACTTCCTCTTGTGATGTAAAATAACTCCCGTCAGCCTTAAGAATTGAAGCAACGAAATTTCTCCTTGAGTTCCTTTTGACAATGGAGTGAAAGAATTTAGTACATTTGTCACTGTCCTTGAGGAAAATACATTTAGCCTTTTGGTAGTAAAAACTACGTTCGGCTTCACACAATGCAACGGTCTTTTTCCTCATATTAGCCACCAAATTCTGAAAAACAGCATTAGTAGGCTGATTTTGTAGTTGTAATTGGGCAGCAAGTAACTCAGATTTTGCCTTTGAAGCTCTAGTAGAAATGTGCCCAAAATGTTTGGAATTAAGAACTTTCAAAGCCCCCTTCAATTTGCTCAACTTCTTGCAAAGAATGAACTGTTTATTCCCTCGGAAGTGAGAATTCCAGCAATCAATAACCAAGTCATTAAAATCCACATGCTTGGTCCACATGTTAAAAAACTTAAAGGGACTTTTTCCACTTCCCCCACTATCAAGAAAAGATACAATGCACGGGGAATGATTGGATAGACATCCGGAAGGGAGGAAATTTGCTTCCACAACAACCCCTTTTTGTATCCACACATCATTCACTATAGCCCTGTCAATTTTACTCCACCTCGTCCCATTCGTCCATGTGTAAAAACAACCAATAGACCGGACATCCAAGAGACCCACATTGAGGCAACAAGATGCGAGATCTTTGATTTCGTACGGGGTCACATCCGACCCATTGCATCTCTCATCGAACTTGAGCACATTATTGAAATCTCCCACAATCAACCAAGGTAAAGAAACATTTTCATTAAGCTCCATTACGGTATTCCAAAGGGGTCTTCGGTTTACCATGGTATGAAACCCATATACAAAACTAACAAGAAAATCAAGAGAAGTTACCTTGCATGTAGCTTTGCAATGTATGATTTGTGGATGAACCTCCATCACATCCAAAATGACTTTGGATGGATTCCACAAAATCAATATACGTCCACCTTTATGAGTACCAAAGTTGTTTGCATGCAAAAAGCCATTGAACTTGTTCCTCAAAATTCTCATCAACTTACGGTCGTCCACCTTCGTTTCCAAAATAGCCATGACATCAATGCTATGGAGCTTTAGGAACTCCCGAATCCCATTTTGTTTGAGGGGTGGATTCATACCCCTAATGTTCCAAGATGCTATCTTCATGATGAAGAAGCAAGGGAGAAGCCCCTCTTCTTAACGACTTTAGAGACCGGTTTATGTTGCTCATCACTCTTGTACTTGGGTTTTTCATTACATGCTTTACTCGAATCTGCCTGGGGAAGGTTTAAAGGTAAATCTGCCCCATTGTTTGATGCCCCAACGTGGCCAGATTTTTTTCCTTCAGCAAGCCGTTTTTTCTTGGCAACCACCTTCTCAAATGGCGCCTCAATCTGTCCCAGATCATCCCCCATTTGGTCATCCACGCAGTCCCCAGTAACTTGTCCAGAAATCTGCTCGTTTGGGCCAGAATCTGCCCGGAATTTTGCTCATTTTGGACCAGATTCTGCCCAGATTTTTTCACAGAATTCTGGCCGTTTTTTTCAAGTAAAGGCGTTGAGACATTTTTTTCAGTTCGTATGTTCACACCCACACCCATATCAATACTTTTCTGACCATTTGATGCTGATTTACCAGCCTGCACACTTTTACTTTGAGTTGAAGCAGCAACTTTCCCTTTTCCTTTTACCCCATCATTTTTATTGTTATTGCACCCGGAAGTGGAATGACCGAACACTTTACATGAGCCACAAAACTTAGGTTCATGTTCATAAACAATTTCTTGCTCCCTCATAACACCATTTGGAAGTCTAATGTTTACCTTCCGAATAAGCTCAATGGATGCATCTACTTCCACAAGCGCTCTAGCAAAAGAGAGCCGACCTCTTGTAGCCGTAACCTTGTCCATGGAGATAGGTTTCCCCACCTTAGAAACAATTTTTCCTAAGGCATTCGAGTTCCAAAACTCCAAAGGTAGACCCGGTATATTAATCCATACCGGCATGGTACTAACATCCTTATCATTGAAGTCAAAATAACGTGACATACTTTTAATCATGAGTGGTCTACCATAGACCAAGTATGGCCCTCCTTGCAACACACTAAGTCTTTCGCTATCGGTTTCAAACTTGAACACTAACCATCCACTAGCATGAACGTAGTATTTATAGTTAACTCCCCAAGAACCACAAAGTTTAAGTAAAGCCACCTTACCCGGGAACCTCCCGGCGAAGTATCCAACCAATCCAAATCCCCAAGAATTTTCAATATTATCCTCATCACACTCCTCCAAAACAACCTCATCCAATTGATTAAGGAAAGGTTTGAGCATGATGTTCTCATCCAATATTCGGTTATCTTTAAAAAGATTTACCCATGGCGTTTTTCCCCCATACCTCCATCAACACTCTTCACATTTTCAGCATTGTTGTTCATTATTTTAACCGAATTCGATTCAAATTCAGATTGGTTAGAATCCGTATCCTCCTCACCAAGAGTTAAAGAAACACTCGGTGAAGGCAATTCCGTCACCTTATTTCCCCCCGATAAAACCTTCAATGGGAATGCACCGATATTTTCCTCAACAAGTGGCAATCGACCAGGTTTAATAATGAGGGGTGGACGTCCAGATTTAACCTTGTTTTTCCCCATGATTCAAAGAGGAAATAAAAACCAAAGGCAGGAAAAAAAATCCCAGCAAAACCGGCAGAATTTCATTTCAAACAGTTGCTCGACATACAAATCCTCATTATCGAAAACCACATGTGAGGAGTTAGAGGATGGTCCACTCGATCTAGCCCCCGAGGTCCCACCCCACTCATGTCTCTGTCGGGATAAAGCAATCAACTCCTCGTTTGTAAAAGTATTTGCATTTTAATTCTCGTTGTCACGAGCTGCGGAGGGGATTTTGTATGCAACCGTCTCTGAAATAACCATATCATCTTCACGAGCTATCTCCACCGTATCCCAAAAATCATTAGCATTGTGATATCCACCTCCCGAGTCTACTTGTTCATCTTCTACAACATCCTTCCTTACTAAAGTCACGCATAGAGGAGTCGTGTGCTTATTGTTCAATTCAATCAGATAATTCACTTCATCAACAGAAGAAATCATTATAGGTGGAATCGAAACTAATGTATGCTCGCTGAATTTAAATTTCAATTCCATGTTGTACTGAGAAGGATCGACATTCAACTTGTTCTGTAAATCATTATAGAGTTATGCATACGATGTACCTGATCATATGGAAATTGCGATACCGCCATGTTTAGCACTTATCCATTTCCATATTCATTGATCTCTTTCGTCCAATTCGAAATCACCAAAGTAACAAACTAGGACTACAACCATATCTGCATTTCGAAACATAAATTTTAATTACAAGAAAAATATCAATGATAATAAAAATAATCCAAAAAAGGGAAAAAAGAAAACATTTAACAAACAGCCGGTCAAATAGCCGAATCACCAGCACATACCGGGCTGTTAACACTTAACACTCGTCCAGCAAAGTATATGCAGATGAATTTTTCTGGTCAAATGCTTAAAAAATTACATATCTATTAAATTTTTTTATCTACATTACCATTAAATGTCGAAATACAATTTATCGATTTAAACGTATAATAATTTAACAAAAACAAGATTAAATTTGCGTATATAAACTTACCGAACCGACGAGATTGATGTCCAAAAATCTTTCGGCTTCCGATTTCGATAAATTTTTTAGTTTATGCAGTTGAAGCGGATAAAAGATGAGAGTGTTTTATTTATCTGTGTTGGAGTAAACAGATAAGAAAAGTATGAAGTATTTGATTTTTATTTGTTAAGTAAAAGGATATTGATATCTTTTAAAAAAATCAACTTTTGTAATTGTATAATGTATTTAAGGGTATTTTTGTCTTTTAACATTGGATATGCCATTTTCATAATATCCCTTTATTGAGAAGTCAATGTAGAATTTAGGTGATTTAACTGAGCCAATTTTAAAAGTACCCCTTCTGAGATTTTGGTGGTAAATTATTTAAAATGAATTTTTTTAGATTTTGGAAGCCTTACCTAAATGTGAGATTTTAAGCGATAGTTTCACTTATTTAAAGGTTGGGTCAACTCTAATCACGAAGTTTAAATTGAGACTTTCAAATAATAACTATATTGAAAAATCAAAACTTAGCTCAAATGGTAACAGTGATATATTGTCCTCGTTTGAGCCACATTAATGTAAAAATAAGAATGAAAAATATAGTCGTTATGGACTCCACACAAGAGATAAAAAGTCAGATATGGTGGTTTGATATAATGGATAACGGTCATATTTTTTATTTTAATGAGAAAATAATGGGGCTCAAATAGGGTCATTATCTTGGGTTCAATTTTCATTTGGAGAGGTATGGCCGACTTTGAAGACCTGTGTGAAGAAATTCACAACCTTATTCAACATAAATAATGTAAAATAATAGAAACATTTTCAAAAAACTCTTTAAACATGAGATGCTTTCTATTCTAAATTTAAAGAGGCGAACTTTAAAATCATATTCCAAAATACTCTTTAAATTGATATTTTAATTTAGAGTTTGAGAGTCAAACTCGCTCTATATATTAAATGTATTCAAAGTAGTTTATTTTTTAATATAGGATAATAGTAAAATAATCTAAAGAAAAATTAGTTAAAATAAAAGAAATAGAAAAATAATAAATATTATTTTTAGAGACGTAAAATTAAGTGTTAAATATAAATAGCTTGTTGGAGTACTTTAAAATTTTAACTTTCTAAATTTATAGATACTCTCTAAATGATAGAAAATGCTCTTTAGAAAAGAAGGAGTCTCTTCACAATACTTGTAAGTCTTTCTAGCTTAAAACGTAGGTAGGTGAAAGAGTTATTTTCTTTCTTCGAAGCATCATTAAAACTTGGAAAAATTAAATTCAAGTTGGCATAATTGAAAGCAATTACAGCTGTCAGTCTTGTCGCGTTACATAGAAAACTATAGTTGATCAGATGGATATTAATGCAACACATCATCACATGGAGTTAATTATCCCATTCACAATGCCAAAAAGATAATGTGAATTTAATACAAGTTTCATGGAATAAAGCAACCTATAGATGATAGTAGATCCCGATTTCTTTTAATAAAACATCAATTTATAAGTATCTCGATGCTTGTTCCTATGTTAACTTCACTTCTTCTCTTATTTATTTATTTATTTTTAAAATTTTTTTTATGTATAACATTGATTTGCACCATTGCACAAAACGGTTCATAAGTTGCATAAAATGAAAGCTTTAATAAAATATATGTGCAGTTGTAATGATACAATTTGCAATTACAGTTGACATGAACATGAATCGCACATGCTATTTTTACTGTAAACAAGTAGGCTAAGACTAGAGTACGAAAAAAATAAATTAAAGGAATTGAAAATAAAAAAAAAAATTCTGGTTTATTAATTAAAGAAAGTGTTTGGATAAAGATTGCTGCTTACAAAGAAGCATAATAATGTAATGCCCATATTATAAAAATGCGTAGTGAGAACATCATCATTTAATTACTCTTCATTTGGAATCCCAATATCGACATTGTCCACTTTATTAAGCCATTTTAGCCATCTCTAGTGGAAATACTTTTTATTTATTTAGAATAGTTTTTATCTCATTTAATATACACATATAGAAGGGTTGTATGTATGGGATTCCAAGTTACTATCAATCTATTAATAAAAAGACCATTCTAACATTAAAGCATTTTCAATGAAATAAAGTGAATTGTTACATATGTGACAAATAAATAGGAGCTGAAACAAGTGGATCGCACTAATTGTGTACCGTATGCACAAGTGGGCGTAGAGAAATAGAGAAAATACACTAAAAAAAATAAATGAACACATTATTCGATAAAGATAAATTATAAAAAATCAAGTAAGATGTCCAGCACAACGCATCTTCGAAACGTGGATATGGATGGTGTGTTAGACGTACTCTACATTTTTCCTTGTCATATAAGCGTTTCATTCGACTTACCCACTAATGAAGTTAAATTCTAAAAAAAGTGAAAAATGTCTAACAAACCTTCCATGGGTAGAGGTATGCTAGACATTCACAACTTTATCTTAGCATGTAAACTTTTTGTTGTGAAGTGACATACTTTTTAGTGAGATGCACAAT
This sequence comes from Olea europaea var. sylvestris, assembly GCF_002742605.1. Lineage (NCBI taxonomy): Eukaryota > Viridiplantae > Streptophyta > Magnoliopsida > Lamiales > Oleaceae > Olea > Olea europaea. The sequence continues at coordinate 8,094,178 of NC_036240.1, forward strand.
CCAATTAGAGATGTATTAAGAAGAAGCTCCATTTGATGTACAGGGGAGGGATTCACAAAACTCCTATCGACTACTCACAACAAGGGAATGGATGGGTATTTTGGGTAATTTTTTATAGAAGTGGATCTCATGTGAGTAATCGATAGGGGTTTTGTAAACTCCTACATATATATCAGGAATTATTAAATCATAAATGCATTATTGAAAATCTAATTTAGTCAAAAAAAAAAAAAAATGGTACCAAATCTTTGCAAGAGATGAGAGATTATCTCTATTTTTCTTTTTAATTTTTAAATTCAAAGGCGATATAGATAATAATATTTTGACTTCATTCTCCTGTGCGATAAATCAGAGACGGAAAACGACAAAAAAATACACGATAAAATGAAATCGCGACAATTTTTGTCGTTTGTACTATGTTACAGGAGGAGGAGGCTGGCTGCTAGATTGAAAGGGCCCACTTCACGTGCCATCACGGCCCGAGCTTTACTGAAGTTATAGTGAAGC
>NC_036240.1:8104148-8105221 GCF_002742605.1 Olea europaea var. sylvestris
TAGCACAAGCAAAGGTAAGACATCAAAAACTGAATTACCTTCTGCTTCGATGATTGGGGGGTCGACGCCCTGGGAGGAAGGTGACTAATTCATGGGTTGTGATGAAGAATCTGGGACTGAAGATGTACCTTTAACCATGGTCCCATCATCAACCGGTTTGGATGAAGTAGCCTCAACAGAGGATGATGGAGCAGGAGTTGGTAATGCCAAAGCCTTTGAAGGGGAAGCTGAGCTTTTCTGAAAAGTACAAAAGATCATCAGTACACAGAAAAATTTCAAATGGGGAAGATCATACTTGTAAATAGACCAATTTAATTACCTTCCTCTTAACGATAAGAGGGACATCATCATCATCATCATCAACATCATCCTCCAGAATGGGAGATGCTGAGGCAGAATGGGAGATGCTGAGGCTGACCGTTTGCGGCTTGGAGCACTCTTGGCCATAGTTGGCCTGGCAGGGAGAGAAGAAGATGGACGAGCAGATTGTTTAGTACGACGAGAAGGAGAGGGTTCCGAATAGACAAAGGAGTGACCAAAACAGGAGGAGGAGAAGAAATACTCGGTTGGTCTAATGAATGAAAGGCACGATTGGCCTCAGTCGCAAATAATCTGCACTTCACCGATGGCCAAAGTTGTTCGAAAAGAGGGTGAGTAGCATGACAAGGATTAAAAGGAGCTAATGAAAAATGGCTTGATAAATGGAGGTTGCGAGCGTTTATAGCCTCTGCTTCCACCTTATTAATGGTATGAAAACGGTCGTTTAAGTTCTTTGAATAGCAAAGAGGAACAGGCCAAGTTTGGCCGAAACCAAGCTGCCGAGCAAAAAATTGGGGAGCATAAATTTCTACCCCAGCTTTGGCATTGGTCCCAGTTAAGATATCGTGGAAAAGCTCCCTCCCAGTTAAGAACTGGATCCAAATGAGCAGAGAGGTGCTCGCGCTATCTAGAGTGGAAGGAGGATGTACATAGTCCGGAGTCAAAAAAGGAGGAAAAGGAAAGAAGGAAGAGATTGAATCTAAAGAATAAAAGAATGAAAAAATGTCTCTTCTGGACATACTTACAGGAGTTAA
>NC_036240.1:8106713-8131061 GCF_002742605.1 Olea europaea var. sylvestris
TCAAGAAATGCAGTTATTGAGGCAGTTGCTAAAGTAACCTTATCACGTTCCACGACTCAAGGGATTCAATCGAAAGCGGTTGAACGATGCAAGATAATGGCAGCAGTTAAAAGGACAGTTTCATGACAAAATGGCCACTACAAAGAAAGTGGGTAGTTATAGGGCGATCAAGCAGTTTTTTAGAGCAGTTAATCACAAAGGGATCGCCTATGAAGTATAAAAGGGAGAAAGAACTTAGAAGCAAAGGATCGAATCCAAAACTCTCGAACAGAGAATATGTAATTTTCATTCCTTTAGCTTTTAGACTTAAACACTTCCTTTTCTGTAACTCATGTGCTTACGCCCCTTGGAGGCACGTTGTTTTCCGTTTCCAATTGTAAAGTTCATCGCCAATAAAAAGAACACCCATTTTGGGGACTTTATCTCAAGAGGTTTCATCCCTTACACAATCGTCTGATCCTCTTTAATTGTTAACGAATTAACACGCGCGAAACAGGGACATTTTGTGCTAATACTCGTTGGGCATTACATGAAATTGATTATATGTGTTAATAAAAGACGGAGGTCTACTAAATATTTATCAACTTTTGAATTACAACAAATGGGAACTAAAGTTGACATGACCTTTAAAGAATGTTTTGTTGGATATTGCCTTCGTATGAGTATTTATTATACTAGATTTACATCACAACTTATAGATTAGAGTACTATAAATAATGTGACGAGATTTGATCGAGTCAAAATTTCACCAACCAAATATTTTGGCACTATCATTAACCGATATTACTTGAGCACAATCATTTAATAAAAGGTGAAAAGATTTGAACAGTTTTAATTTAATTTATTTGTAGAAATTTTTTATAAATGATACAAAAAGCATTTTCCCTTAGATTAGAATGTACGGTGGCATTATGGTATTTTTACTAATTCGAGGGATAATATGGGAAAGCGATTTCTGTATTTGTGCAGAGGTAGAAAGAGAATTTCGAGAGAGAGAGAGAGACAATAGCCTTATCCTATTCAAATCCTTTATAAAAGCAGATCAACATCTCCATTTCAATAGAAATCCATTCCCAAGATATAGTTCAAACAAGCAGTACGTATCCATATACAAAGACTCGAGAGTGAGAATTAGAGCAAACACCGATGGCGGCATCAAAAACCTACTTTGCTAGAGCAAACTACAGATTCCTCCCAACGGATCAGACGCTAACCAAAGGTTCGACGATGTTCGAGCTCGACGAGTCCGAGGTCTGGAACATGGAGGCCCGCTCGGCCTCACCGGAGTTCCAGAAAGCCAGTTCGAGAATCTCCAGAAAGTCGACATCGCTGGCATCGAGAGTCGACGGAGGACCAGCGTCTCTCCCGGTGAACGTGCCGGACTGGTCGAAGATACTGAAGGAAGAGTACAAGGAGAACCGGCGCGGAGACAGCGACGGCGATGATTTCGAAGACGAGTATGGAGAGAACGGGAATCGGATTCCGCCACACGAGTTTTTGGCGCGGCAAATGGCGAGGACTAGGATGATCTCCTTCTCGGTGCACGAAGGGATTGGTAGGACTCTCAAGGGAAGAGATCTCAGTACGGTTAGAAATGCAATTTGGGAGAAAACTGGGTTCCAAGATTGATTAATTTTTACCAGTTTTTGTACTTTTGGGTTTATTTTCCATTTTACGTTTTTTCTAGTCCAACCAAAAAAAAAAAAAGTTTAACTGAGAAATATTAAGATAAAGCGGATTGTTATTTGTTCTTCGCATAGGCGTATCCCTGCTTTTAATTCTTAAATTTGAAGTGCTGGTGTTGAGAAGAAGGTAAACTAGAATAAGTTCCTGTCCCTTGAGATATTTTAATTTAAAAATATTTTACGAGATTCATAATTTTTTGATTACATATTTCATGAATTTTTGTTAAATGTATTAAAATTTTGATTTTATTTCCCAAGGGCTAAAATTTGGATGTTCAAATGTTTAACGAGGAAATGGGTGGTTTTGGAGTTTAATAAAGTTGGAAAGGAGCATATTGTAGAAATAGGCATACAAGTTACAATGGGTGGTATGGACTTTGGGTAGAAAACGAGGGGCTACCAATTTAGTCAGTGATTATGATTCCCAGAAAAGGCATATTAACTGAAATGACAAAACTAACCCTATATTTTCAAGTTCCACGAAGGTTCCTTGCAACCTTTTCCATTTTTGTTGTTTTCTTTTCTTTTTCACCAACTTGTTAGCAACTAACATGTTTGGTACCCGTTAATGTCAAAATGAAAATGAAAAATATAGTTATTATGAGCCCTATATAAGAGATAGTAAATTAATATGATGACTTGATATAATGAATAACGATCATATTTTTCATTTTAATGGATAAATAATGGAAAACAAATAAGGGCTAAGATTTATGACAAGTGTATTTAAAACCTTACCTTTAGTAAGTTCCTGTTTTATGGTTATTATTGCATTAAAATGATGTTTTAAATAATGATTTTTTTATGAATACGTGGTTAAAAGGTAGTAAAAGAATTTTGAATTTACATATAAAGTATTTTATTTTGTAAATGTGTAACTAAAAATGAAAATGAAAAATGAATTGTTTTGTTTTAAAGGGGAGAGTCAAAAGAGGCTAATTTTAAAATAATATTTCTATAAACTTTAAAATGTCTCCTTTTAGGCTTTAGGTCAATAGATGACAGTAGGCATTCAATAGGGGTACTTTTGAGATTAGACAAGTCAAAATGTCATTTTTTCAGTTTGACCAAAAAAATTTGTCAATCTACAAAATGGCCATTTGTTGAGTAAAAAATAAAAATATCCTTAATTAGCTTATACAATTACAAAGATAGAATTTTGTTTAAAAAGACAAAAATACTCTTAAGTTACAAATTAAAAAATCAAACATTTTACACTTTATATTTAATTATTCATTTCAAACACTTACTCAAATAAAAAATAATATTTAATTTACTTTCTTGTTTAAATATTTCATTAATTAATTATCTTAATCGATTATGTATATTATTTATTCAATATTTAATTAATCACTTGTTTAAATAAAAAAATTAATGTTTAATTTGATTTCTCATTTAAATATTTCATCAACTAATTATCTTAATTGATATATGTATATTTAATTAAATATTTAATTATATATTTTAAACACTTACTCAAATAAAAAAATTATATTTAATTTGATTTCTCTTTTAAATATTTCATTAATTAATTATCTTAATTGGTCCTTATTTAATTATTTATTTTAAACACTTACTCAAATAAAAAAATTAATATTTAATTTGGTTTCTCATTTAAATATTTCTTTATTAATTACCTTAATTGGTTATGTATATTGTTCATTTAATATTTAATTATTTATTTAATCACTTATATAAAAAATTAATATTTGTTTTAATTTCTTGTTTAAATGTTTTTTAATTAATTGTCTTAATTAGCTATGTATATTATTTATTTATTGTTTAATTATTTATTTAATCACTTAATTAAATAAAAAATTAATATTTAATTTAATTTCTTATTTAGATATTTCATTAATTAATTATCTTAATTGGTTATGTATATTTAAAATTTAATTACTTTATTTAATTATTTATTTAATCACTTATTTAAGTAAAAGAATTAATATTTATTTTAATTCTTATTTAAATTTTTCATTAATTAATTATGTATATTCTTTATTTAATATTTAATTACTTTGTTTAGTTATTTATTTAATCACTTAATTAAATAAAAAATAATATTTAATTTAATTTCTTATTTTGATATTTTAGTAATTAATTATCTTAATTGGTTATGCCTATTATTAGTAATTAATATTTAATTACTTTATTTTAGTTACTTATTTAAATAAAAACATTATACTATAATGTACAAGTGACATAACATTATTGGAAATTTGAAAAACAATTTTTTCGATTCTCCACTCATGGAATTCTACATGTACATTATGGACATCCTTATGAATTAGTACATGTAGAATTATCTAATATTTAATTTGATTTCTGGTTTAAATATTTTTTATTAATTACCTTAATTGGTTATGTATATTTAATTATATATTTTAAACACTTACTCAAATAAAAAATTAATATTTAATTTAATTTCTTCTTTAAATATTTCATTAATTAATTATCTTAATTTGTTATGTATATTGTTTATTTAATATTTCATTACTTTATTTAATCAATTATTCAAATAGAAAATTAATATGTAATTTAATTTATTCTTTAAATATCTCATTAATTAATTATCTTGATTGGTTATGTATATTATTTAATTAATATTTAATTAGAACATAAATCACACGATGTATGAGAATATCTAACAGAGATTTGAGTCGAACTTTAGGCATTGTCACATTTTCAATACATCGAACATTATTCAAGAAAGCCGACACTATATTTCCTTTACCAAATAATGTCGAGTGAGAAGTTCCTGATTATAGTATATTACTCTCTGCCCAACGGATGTGAAATTTCTATTTAAATCATATGTACTTTCTATTTATGGCGTGTTACTGATTTTCTCAATTTTCTTTATTTATAGTGTGTTATATATTTAATTAAGAGTAATTAGTTATTTATTATACAATTACATAAAAACTAAAGTATTACAAACGTTTTAAAAAAAATGCTTACATTTGAAATTATTACAATTATGGATCACAATTTACATAAAAGAATGCTTGCATTTTAATGTGTGTTTAGTTTATCAGCTCTGCGTCACGTTCGATGCTAAAATTTCAATGTACTTTAATTAGAGTTGTCAATGGATTGGATTTTGATCCAAATCCGATGAAATTAATGGGAGATGGATTTAGGGTCTCAATCTGATAATCCAATCGAGATTCGAATTCGATAATTTGTTAACTAAATGAATCAATAGATTTGATTTTGATCTGAATCCAAATCCGATCTGATAAATAAATAAAATCTTTATTTTCTAATTTTTTCAATTTCGGATCGAATATCCGATAACACAGTTAATCGGATATGGATTTAACATTCAAATATCCATCGGATTATTGGATCGAATCAGATAGGATAATTATTATTAATAAATCGGATCGGATTTGAGCAGAGCCGATCCATAAATTCGATCCATTTAAACCCTAACTTCAATGCAAAGATTTCACAATCGCCCAGGTCGATTTCACTGAAGAGGTTGGGCAACGTACTGTCAACAGAGCCTCGATCGTGTACAGAAAAACAATGTGTTGTGACAACAATCTAGTCTTCTTACTAACCATTTGCTCTAGCACGTCAATAATATGTTTCGTACAGGGTGTCATCCAAACTCGCGACATTATCTGTGAAGTTGGGGGTCCTCTCCGACATAGTTATGTATATTATTTATTTAATATTTAATTACGTTTTTAATTATTTATTTAATCACTTACTTAAATAAAAAATTAATATTTAATTTAATTTCTTATTTAGATATTTCATTTATAAATTATTTTAATTGGTTGTGTGTAGTATGTATTTAATATTTCATTATCTTATTTAAATAAATTTTACAATATATACAATTATTTCATAAATAAAAATATATATACAATTATTACAATTATTTCGTCCCCACCACCGGCACCTCTCCCATCTCCACTGAGATCCATAACGATTCTAATGAAATATCTGTGTACGTCCCCACTCCTCCACCGTCACCTTCCTTGTCTCCATCTTCGCTACTCTCTGTCACTGTCCGAGACCCCTATCTCCTGTATATTGTATCTCCTCGGATATGACTCTGACCCTCCTCCTCAATCAACGGTGTCAGCTCAACGAGCAATTCAAGCTAACATATTAACATTTCATCGAGTTAATGACCATGCATTAAGATTTCGAAATGACGTACAAGATAAATTACAAATGAATAATATGTATCTCGGGATCGTCGAGGAGAACTGATAATGTCAGCTTTGTCCCCATGGATAGTTGTTGAATGTGTCAATGTCATCAACAACCTCCAAATGAATTTATTTATTATCTATATTTTTCATTTATCATTTAAATAATCATTTAATTATTATTTAAATGTTCATTATTTATTTTTGTGCATTTCAATTAATTATTTATTCCAATTGTTTTTCATTTATTTGTTTCAATTGTTCATTTAATTTTTTTGATTTAATTATTTATATTGGTTGATTATTTAAATTATTTATTGAACAAGTAAACGTAAATTTTTAATTATTTATTTTAAATATTAGAAATTTATTTTAATTAAATTTTAGTTACATATTTTGATTATTAATATTTATTCATTATTTACATTTTTTGTCATTTAAATAATCATTTATTTATTATTTAAATGTTCATTATTTATTTTTATGTATTTAAATTATTTATGGAATACAACGAAAAAAAATTTGAGGGACGCTGTCTGGCCCAGCCTGGGCCGTCTGGAAAGCAGATGGCTCAACAGTCTGGCTTTCTTCTCCTCCCTTTCTTCTTCGATCCAGGTGTCGGAGATCGCCATTTCGACCAAAAAACACCTCAAAAAATGTCATTTTCAGTAATTTTACATAATTTACAAAGGTTTCTATCATTATTTTCAACAAGATTTCTTCTCGTTCTTTTTCAGACGTCGGTTTGAAAGTGATTTGTTAGGGATAATATTGGGTTTTCATTGTTTTTAAGGTTTTTACATATTTTCAATCTTTTTTAAACAGTAGTCAGGCCATTTTGGAATTTTTTATTTTTTATTTATTATTATTTTTTTTTGTGGCTATCTGCCACCATTTCGTCCATTCAATTCAAGAAAGGATCTCGATAAGTAAGGTAAATTTGATGTCTCACTTTTTACTAATAATGGTTTGGTAAAAATTTTATTTTCTATTTTATATCTCTTGTAAAAGAATTTTACGAAAAAGTTAATTTAACTAATGCTTGAAAATAAATTTTTAAAAGATGCTCCTCTTTCAAAATAATTTTTAGAGAAATACAAGGAAGTTTCTCAAGAAATATTTTCAAATAATTAATTAAATTAGATTGAAAGTAGCTTTTGAATCTCAATGATTATTTTTGACCTCTTAAAAGTCATACAAAATGAAATTTAAATGTTGCATTAACAAGCCTTGATGGAGTGAAAAATTGGCCTTTCTTCCGACACCAAAAAATTTCGTAAACATATCTATGTTCTAATCCTATATGGTAGTCAGACAAACAAAAATGATGAGCATAAGAAGTCGTCGAACGCCAAAGCTTTCATTAGTTCTGGGCGCAATTTGATTTGGACCTGTTTCAACTCCAATCCAAAATCAAAATAAATTGATCGATTTGGGTGAATTTCAATCTAAACCAACTTACTCTTACTCTTAAATCAAGTCACCAAATCAAATCGATTTAGTTTGGTTTAATTCGGTTAGTTGATCTGGACTTTGTCTAGATTGGATTTTTTTTTTTTTTAAATCGTTTGAATTTTAGACCAACTTATATTACAAGAACTAAAATAATTAAATAACTTTACATCATGGAAGTATTGACTAACAAATAAAATCCGATTAATAGGCATAGATCAATAGAAAAAACTTAAAAAATTTGTTACTTTTTATGCAATGTGTAGCCCAACTGTTTGAGTAGAAAAAAATGTTACATATAAACAACGAGTTTATGAAATAAAACTACCATTGTTATTACTTACTGACAATATCATAAATTGAAGGGAATCGAGGTATAATTATGAAATTATGACTTATCTTTTTATTTTTATTTTTCTTAAAAAAAGGGTAAACATATAATGATTTGATTAACCAGCAGTTTGAAGTTTCAAACTATAACTGAACTGATCCACCATGATTTTGTTGAAAAAAATAAAACTCGAGTCGGTTCAGTTTGATTGGTTTTCAATTTTTTTGCCCAGGACTAACTTTCGTGAGCAGCTTTGTTTCTAATAACTTCACATTATGAATTATTTTCTTTTTCATCCTCCTATTTAAAAATTCGTAGTCCTATTCCTAATAACTTTGCATTAGTAAACTTCAATGAAAATGTGACTAGATCTAATTTTATATTCAAACACACATTTTAATAAATTCAAAAGCGATATTTATCCACTGCTATTACATTTTTTTTTATTATTTATTAGAGATTTCGTAATCCCGGTCCTAATAACTTTGCATTAGCAAACTAAAATGATAATGGAATCATACTACATATATATGAGAAACTGTACAGGGTTAATATAGAGGGATACGTGTCCTCTCGTAGTTGACTAAGTGCAAATTTTCCTGTGCAGCATGAAGATGTAACTAGATAATATCATTTTCAAACACATATTTTAATATTTATTTATTCACAGCTATTACTTTTTTATTATAAATTCTTACAAAGGATTCTTTGTCCGGTAAAATAAAAAAAAAGGTAATCAAAATGAAACTTGCATGAAATTGTCAAAGGGCCCAACATATCCAAGTGGATAATCCGGCCCGTTTCTGCATCGTACCGTTGCAGGCGTGCACCACCACCTACCGGTCAGGGTCAAATTTCAGTCATTTAGACATACACGGTCGTCTTCTAGTTTGTGTATTTTCTGTCTGGTTGGTGCGGACCACTCTATCGATTTTCTCCTAGCTAATTCAAACAATGGCCTCAGATTCAAATTCTTCTTCCTTTGACAGCGAAGTTCACAGCCCTAATTCGAACCAGGACCTAAATCCGGATTCAATTGATCAGTCACTCGACGCCATAGAAAATCGTTTGGTCTCAATTTCAATGTCGTCTCACCCCGAAATGGAGCCATTTGATCAGGAAGAAGAGCAGCCAGAGCCCATGGAACAGCTCACGACCACGATTGGACTGATGAATGGAGAAATTGGAGAAGAAGTGGTAGTAGATGAGATTAAAGAAGAGGAGCAGGCTAAGAGTAGTTTGAAGGCGGTAGCTTCAAAGGTAATTGAAGCAAGTTCAGTGTGGAGGAATAATTCGGTGGAAGAAGCAACGAGTCCCAGTAGTAGTGGATACGCGGGTGAGGGAGGGAGTAGTGGCGATGCAGCCAGTGTGGGTGATGAAATTAAGGGTGATGAAATTAAGGATGATGATGCCGAGGTCCGGAGTTATGGAGTTTTACGGTCTCGAGGACAGTGGACTCGCGGAAAACGCAACCTAGATGAGGTTAGCTGAAAAAAACATTCAAAACTAATACTTTTTCCCATTCCCCTTTTCATTTTCTCGAATGCATAATTTGATGAATGAGTTTTAGTACATGGAAAATGGTATGCCTTGGTGGACGTGTGGTCATCGAGTGCAGTAAAAGAATCGTAGTTCTTACAATTCTTTGAGTCCAATCAAAATAAGTATATTACACATTAGAGAGAACTATTTCGATCTCTTTGTTGTTTAATGCGGCCTATATGAGATTGTCTGAATCATTGTTCTCAACCTCTGCGTGCATAGCCATCGACAAACTTGTAGCTGCTATTGTAACAGGGCTTGATGACTAAAAGATCACACATGAAATTATATATTTCTTGGTAAAATTGATTTTCAATGGCTGATTAATAATGTCTTCCCTGATGTCTAATATATGAGCTAGTTGGTTGTACATTGGTGGCAATCTTTTTATTATCTTTATTGTCAGCAGAGTGGCTTGTTATATTAGATTCATTGTAGTGTTTGCATCGATTTGCTTAATCCCTTCCAAGGTGAAATCTTATTTTCTTCTTTCCTTCAGCCCTCTCCTGTCCTTTCTCTTGATTCTGATTTTAAGCTAATATTTCAGATCTGTCTTTTCTTTGATTAATAAATAATATAACAACTCTTATACAATCTGACCACCCTTCAATGGGAACTTCCAGCTTGCAGCAGTAGGAAACGACCCCATTCACAAACTATTGTTCCCATTACCATTCCCACTCCGGTACAGAATTGAGTTTTGGCCCAAAAACCCTTTATCATCAACTGCTGCCAAAATATCTATCTTTTACTATACATTCTCGCAACTAAACTAAAGTCGAACTGAATTAAACTCTCCTACATCAAATTATAGGGTGCAATCTTGTTTCAGAATTTGGATTAATTGAAATGATGTTCTTGCCACTAAACCTAAAGTCGAACTGAATTAATCTCTCCTACGTCAAATTATAGGGCACGAGCTTGTTTTGGAATTTGGATTATTCGAAATGATGTCTATTCGCTCTCTTCAAAATTCAAAGACCGCACAAGACATATTTATTTTTGAATTTCTAGGTCATCCACAATTGATTATGTATAGCTCAAAACCTGTCTATCTTATGCTAAATTTCTGCAGCACTTTCCATACTATACTTCTTTTAACACTTCAATCTCCAACCTATGTTTCTTGGAATTACTCTCCTCAAGCTTTCATAAATCAGTGCCTGTAGTACCCAATGAAGGTTTCCCATAGCAGTACTATACACCATTCTCTAATTCTTCAAAAACGAAAAGCAGAACCCTGAATGAAACAAGTAATTTTATCAACTAACTTCTGTTGCTAATTTGAGAAAAGAAGTTTTTTTGTCAACGTGTCATTGTCCAAACTAATCATTTGGAGCTCTTCACGGAAATTAACAGGTTGATTATAGTGTGGATTTTAGACCATGTGCCATTTCTTACTTTTATGGTGAACATTCCTCTTGGCCTCTCGGAGCTAAGTCCGTTCAGAAAATGAATGGAAGTTTAGCAGGGAAATTTGGGTTTGGAGTTGATGGTTGGATTTTGATGGGTAGAGATACCTATGGGGTTTGGAGAAGACCTATTATTGGCAGTAAGAGTTTTATTCTATTTAAAATTGCAGGATATAGCAACCTCCCTACTACAAGATGAGAAAACTGATCCATAAAATTTGGGGTTTTGGGGAAATGACCAACTGCGGTTGGGTTTTGAGAAGTTGGTTTGATAACTTTGAGAAAGAGATGAAATGGGACAAGAGGATGGTTCAGGGTTTTAGAGTAAGAGGGTTTTTGGTTCTGCATTTTGGTTGCTTAGTTATGGTTAAGGTCAATTTTGTCTTTTAATATGAAGTTAACATTCATACAGTCATTGGAGACTGAGCACCAATTTATAGAAATTTGACACGAGTAACGTTACGAAACAAAGGTTGGATAAAATTGCAAAAATGTGTAAAAGTTGAGGAGGATGGCCATTATTTAGCCTTTATTTTAACTACTCTAATTGCCTATTTATTTTTGAACCAATTCAGAGATTATTTGTTGCACTCCTTTATAGGGTCAGTTCTTGTTTTGGGGGTATCATGAACAATATTTCCGTTTTCTGCTTGAGCAAAATCCATTATTGATAAATGCTAGATTTTCTAAGCTTTATTGACAACAGTTAAGATCACAAGAATTAACTAATGTTAGGTATATGTATATGCTGGTCCATGATACCTGCTCTGTCCTAAATTGATTGACTATTTAATAAAATGCAGGATGATGCTTCAATTTCATGGAGAAAAAGGAAGAAACACTTCTTTATATTGAGTCACTCTGGGAAACCCATATATTCTAGGTATGCATTACTGGTTTCTTGAAATTTTTGCATTTCAGCAAAATCAATTTCCATTTTTTCCTGTATTGAAAGGTGATGATTCACTGTATCTGTTCAATTCCAGCATTTGATTATGACTTTCATTTATTGATCGTAATTTTTGTTTGGTTTTGCAATTGAGTTAAAGATATGGGGATGAACACAAGCTAGCTGGGTTCTCTGCAACTTTGCAAGCCATCATTTCCTTTGTGGAAAATGGGTACATTGCTCTTACAGCTCTTTTCTTATCATCTCATATTACCCTTTTTCTATCAGCTTGTATAGTGGTTTTCCTCGTTGCTTCCTTTTCAGGGGCGATCGGGTTAAATTTGTAAGAGCAGGAAAGCACCAGGTTAGTTTATCTTCTGATCTTTGTAGTTTCTTATTTGTGTTGAGTGGCATCATACCTCTTCTTTTAACATTAAATAGTTCACTACTTTGAAAAAAAACTTTTGTAGAGCTGGTAAATGTTAAACTATTTTAAATAGGAAGCTTCTATAAAGTTCAGTACCATACTTATAAAGGACTTTTGGCTTGTATTTCGGTGCGACATCATATTTTTTCAGATATGTGAGGTTTGAATTTCAGGTAGTGTTTCTTGTCAAGGGACCAATTTACTTAGTTTGCATTAGCTGCACAGAAGAGCCTTATGAGTCACTAAGGGGACAATTGGAGCTCCTTTATGGTCAGGTAGCTTACTACCTTTTTTATTTTTTTAATATAGATTTTCTAGGTGGGTAATGCATCCATGTAATATCACAGGCTCTTAGCCTTTTTTTTCATGCCTATTTAATTTGATGAGATTCACTTCTGATGGATGTGTTAACTTATTTATTTAGCTTTGATTTAAATGCAGATGATACTTATCCTCACAAAGTCTATAAATAGATATTTTGAGAAGAGTCCCAGATTTGATATGACACATTTACTTGGAGGAACAAACGTTGTCTTCTCCTCTCTCATCCATTCTTTCAGTTGGTACATCTTTATTCTCTTTAGACTGTTAATCTAGAGTCAATAAAAGCGATATTAACAAAACCTTGTCAGCTGTTCCAATTACTCCAAATAGCTTCTCTCTCTCTCTCTCTCTCCCCCCTGCATGCATTTTGGGCAAATCGTATTAGGTTTTAGAGCTAGCAAACTGTGGGCTACAAGAAAAACTTTTTTTGATGGACGCTAATAATCAATTCTAGAAAGTGAGTACTTCTTAGTCTCTGGACTATGACTGTAGGAGGAACCTCACTGCGTTAACTAGTAAAATTCTTACTTCTTCGTTTCTACATATTTTCCTTTTCCTTGATCATATGTAATGGTACAATATGTCCATCTAGCTAGTTTACTAATCATATTACTACTTTTGCTGAAATTCCCAATCTGATCAAGAGATTCTAATATCTGAAACCATATGTCCAACGGTGTTCTCCCTCCATGCTTTTTTCATTAACTGGCTTTAATTTTGAAGAATTCGACTATTATTAAACATTTTGCATGGAAGGTTGTGCAGCCAATGTGCTCCTTATCAATTGCGATAGTTTTCTTCCTCCTTGTTATGTCTATCATCACTTGTCTTGTCACTTCTATAAACCAGAAGGAAGAATAGAGCTACCAACATTATTCAGATTTTTATAAATTATTATGTAGTGGACTATCTAATTTCTGCTTAAAATTTGTATTACTTACCAATTGAGTTTAAGTTAGCTTTTTAGCTTAATAACTGGAACCATCTTGCTGATTTTGATGTCAATTGTTTGATTGTGAGTTCATATGGTTGCCTTTTGAGACCAAATGTGATGTTCCTTATCTGTCAGTTATGTATTTATGTTTATGTAGTTCTTTTAACTCTCTGTAATTTACAACTAAGATTTAGTTACATCTCTTTTGTAGGAATCCAGCCACTTTTCTCCACGCATATACCTGTCTTCCCCTTGCTCATGCAACAAGGCAAGCAGCAGGTTTGATCTTGCAAGATATAGCTGATTCAGGGGTCTTATTTGCAATATTAATGTGTAGACATAAGGTCATCCTTCTAATCCTGAAGTTCTTGTTTTACTTTATTTTGTCAGTCACAAGAACTCCTTTACAAGTGTAATTAACCAAGTTGTTAGTGGTTTCCAGTCAAAACGTCATCAGTTGAAATTCAAATGCAGGTAATCAGTCTTTTTAGTGCACAAAAGGCATCTGTTCATCCTGACGATGTGCTATTACTCTCCAATTTTGTTATGTCCACTGAATCTTTTAGGCAAGTTCAGCTAACTTTTGCATTCTCTTTCATATTTCCTCCTTCAACCTCTCTGAAATTGTGGAAATCAAGATTTGGTTGAGATCATTATATCATAATCAAATGTACAAGTACATAAATGCACTCAAACAAACATATATATATGGTCACAAGACATGTTTCTATGGTGTTTGCCTGCCACCTTGGGTGTTTTGCTGGATGACTTTAAATACTCAGTTATGATTTTTTCCTCAGATATGGAACTAGCGATTCAAAAATGATCTGCAAAGAAAATGTTATTTGTAATCTGTTGTTTAATAATGTCTTGGCAGCTTTATTACTGTTATTCCATACTTTTACCAAACTTTACTATGAATTAACTTTGAATTAAATTGCTAGTTGAACTTAAATAGATATGAGGCTCTTAAATGCATGTTATCGTAAAAGAGACTCTTGCTATTGTTACTAGATAATGTGTGCAATCTTACTTTTTGAAGTCGAGAATTGAATATTGACCAACTGAATTAAGGAATTGAATATTGAATGCACAACTAGAAAATAGACAGAGAGAGAATTTGGAGGGAAACTTCAAAGTCAATTCAATTTAATATTCAGAAGTCTCTATAATTCGAAAACCTACTCCAGTTTATTCTTAAGATCCCTAATAAAAGATGGAGCATTACCTAACTATGAAATGCAATTACCCGAATTTAACCTAGTGAGTATTGAAAAGAAATAAAGAAAATCAATCAAAATAATTTTCAGAAATATTTCTTATTCTTTTGCCTGAAGTGATGTCTAGTTCATGAGAAGTCTTCAGTTATATCCATAAGACTCTCCATCAAGTATTTTTTGTTTCTATGCCCGACACTATTTTTTCCTTCTAATAAACATGATGCACGGAGCTTCAGGTTGTCAATCACATTAGCATATATTAATAGTTATAAATATATGCTAATAAATTCTGTGGAAGTTCATGGTGAATATCACATAATAATTAGCCCTTTTGAACTGAAGCTGATTTTTCCGAGTGAGATTATTATTACTGTTTGTTGGAGGCTTTTATCTTTCTTTCTTTTTGTTTCAAGCAGGACATCTGAGTCTTTCTCACCAATTTGCTTACCAAGATATAATCCCATGGCGTTTCTGTATGCTTATGTGCATTATTTTGATGTAAGTAAACAAAAATACAAAAACAGCTTCAGTTATTTAGCACGTTTGAATGACTATTCTCTCCTGGTTTTGAGATTATACGGAACCTGAATTTTGAGTACTCTAAATACTTTAGATGTTGATACTGTGATGGGTGGAAATGTATGAAAATAAACTAAGAGAGATTGAAAAACCTCTACACACAAGTAAACAAATACGTCCAAGAAATACAGTTATCACATACAGGGCTAGGGAACTCAACACTTAATGATATCCCTTGTAGAGATGCAGTTTGCATGAATTTTACTAATTCATTAGATTCGTCATCATTAGTCAAAGTTTCTTGGTAGATAATTGTTGTGGAATACCAGTTTACAAATAATTCCTTTTCCCAAGATTCATCTTCCCATGGCTAGATTAAGACACTAATGTGAGAAGTTTGACATCAGTTACTTGAAAGCTAGTAAATAAGGGAGTCGTGCCTACTTATCAACAAATGATATAAAAATTTTGGATGACAGGTTGATACGTACCTGTTGTTGCTTACTACAAGTTCAGATGCCTTTTTTCATCTGAAGGACTGCAGGTAAAAATGTTCATGTGATCTGCTAATGTTTCAGAAATTCATGATTCAATGGCTCTCCAATTTGTTTTGCAATAATTTTTGCATGTGTTTGGAGTTAAAATTTCTTATCCACGGGGCCCACCGGATGGCTTGTTGGATTTATTACTATAGTCATTCCACTCTTTGATAAACGCAAAACTCTGGTATATCTTGTAGGATTCGTATTGAATCGGTACTTTTAAAGTCAAATGTACTAAGTGAAGTTCAAAGATCCATGCTAGATGGTGGCCTGCATGTTGAGGATTTGTCTATGGAACCTGCTTCTATTATGGGAACCATGTCTTCGCATATAGGTCAATCAGGGCCCACAACTGATTCTCTGGGAAGGATGAGGGAAGCATTAGTTGGGACTGGTGGTCCTGCTGGGCTTTGGCATTTTATATATCGCAGTATTAATCTTGACCAATATGTGTCATCTGAATTTTCATCACCAATCAACAGCTTGAGACAGCAAAAAATGTAACAAGACTCATACTGTTAATTTTCTAGAAATATTGCATTATCATCAGAAAGGGTTTTTCTGGACAGTTTCACAACTAGGCTGCACAATTTTTGTCTTGTTTTGCAGATTATATAGGGCTTACCAGAAACTTTTTTCATCCATGCACGATCAAGGAAATGGACCTCATAAAACTCAGTTTAGAAGGGATGAAAATTATGGTATATGTTTCTCAATAGCCTAGTGCTTTGTTTTGGTGATTTTAAATGTTCTTTTGTTTTTTAGAATGATAGCGTTCAGCTAGAATTCCTGGTAGACCTAGTTATTTACATTGTTACATGATAAATGAATGATTAATTTGATAACACTTTCTTCACGCGAAACGGTCACTAACATGTTTCAAGCTGTTGGAAGCTCCTAGATTGACCCTGTTTTGGCATAGCACTTTTACATAATATATGGCAATGAATAGTTTTGCTTAGGGAGACTCCACTACTCAATAATTTTGTTTAGTATTTGAAGAGCTGCACAACCAGAACCATAAGCCTCATTCCAGGATAGAAAACAGCATATAGTAACACCAACATGACATGATTCCCATCTTTCTAAATTGGCAGTGATGGTCTCTGTTGACAAAATGATTTCTTGATCAAAAGGCGAACTTTCTAATGAAAAGTTCCATCCTTAGTTTGATGGAATTTTTTTCCCCTTTTTCATGTTCAAGGAAGGGATTTTAGCAAATGGATTTTGTGGTTACATGCTGTGGTGGTTTGGGTTGGGTAAAATCCATTGGTCTTCATTTTGAAAAATTGCTTCAGTCAGAGAGGTCGCAGTGGTGGTAACTATATCCAGTTTATGGTAGTTTGAGGTTGACAATATGTGGGCATTGAGGTGGCGGTAATGGTGACTCCATATTTTTGTTAGGACGAGTGACATCAAGTGAAGTAGCTATGGCTGTAATGAGAGAAAAAGGCTGAGGGAAGATAGAAATACAATCATGTTACCAATGACTCCATATTTTTGGTTAGGACGAGTGATGTCAAGTGAAACAGCTATGGCTGTAATGAGAGAGAAAGCCTGAGGGAAGAGAAATAAAATGTTTATTGCACGGGGTTTTGAGAGACAAATGATTTTATAATGGACTATAGTGTCTTTAATAAAGGATAGATCCCAAAATTTTAGAAAAGGGTGTGTTACTTGTTGGCAATCCAAACAGGAAATGTGACTAAAGGGTTCGATCATGGACAAGCATAATTTTTCTTTTTTAATTGAATTTTCGTCCCTTTTTTTTTTTTGTTGATAACTGTTTGCAGTGGTTTAGTTTGTCAAATTTGATAATTTATTTTGTAACTCCTGGTTGTGAAGTTTCTAACCAATCCATTGACATTACAGTTCTACTCTGCTGGGTCACAGAAGAATTTGAGCTATATGCAGCGTTTGACCCCCTTGCAGAAAAGGTATGATAATATCACACTACGAACTTCGGTGGACTGGGTTTGAAATTGCA
Organism: Olea europaea var. sylvestris; assembly: GCF_002742605.1. Taxonomy (NCBI): domain Eukaryota; kingdom Viridiplantae; phylum Streptophyta; class Magnoliopsida; order Lamiales; family Oleaceae; genus Olea; species Olea europaea. The sequence goes on from NC_036240.1 coordinate 8,124,150, forward strand.
GTTCTCTTTCCAGGGATGTTTTTGATAGTCAGATTATATATCTAGAATTAAATCGGACAAATCCTGATGCATTTTGATATGTCTAGATTAAAAAATATGATTCGTACCATCTTAGCTTGTACATTTAGCTATATGGGTCCAACAACTATATTTTTTCAATTATGGTGCATAATAGCTTATCTTACTGCAGCAGCAGAAACTTTTACAACTTCGAAACGTTATTTCGCCCTACCTTACCTCTAGATTTGTATTTAGAGAAAAATTTATCGCATCTTTTGCCTTCAAGCCATGGCTTATCATGTGCTGTTTATTTGAGACCCTGGGAGCATTGTGTATTTAAAAAAGAATTAACCGATAAGTGAGCTGGTAGTGTTTTGACTAATTTGTCATAGCTAGGTAATGGATGAGAATTGATAGTCGGTCATCTGAAGGTTTAGTTGTATCTTCTGTTCAAATATGAATTTCTAGATCAAGTAAATTTTCTAAAACATAGAGCTCATTTGGAAGAATTGGAAGTAGGGCTGGGCATGGGTCACGTCCGTTGTTTGTCCGTTGTTTATCCAACCCAACATAGTATGTTTGAACTAAAATCAAACAAATCCAACCCAACCCAACCCACTCAAACTAAACTAATCAAGCTTGGGTTGGCAAGCCCAATTCAAGTTGAATTTGATTATTTTTTGTTAAATTTGGACTACTTTTAAAAGTTTAAAATCACTCGAAAATCTTTGTTATTTTTAACTTATGCTAGAGATTCTATCTGAAAAATAATATATAAATAAGTTTGAAACCATGTAGCATTTTCTTTTTACAGTTTTTTTGGGATTTATTTATTTCATTATCACGTCATTAATTTTTAGTTTATCGTCAAATTATTTTGCATTTGTACATACTATTCATGCCCGTCAGCCTATCAGCCTATGTAAAAAAAGGGACTTTTGTACATTCTATAAGTCCTCTTTATCTTTACTATTGTGTCTATTTAGGTTTTTCCATTTTAAGTATTAATTTTTTAATTCATTGGGTTGGTTTGATTCGTCAACCAAATTCAATTCAATTGAATCGATTTTTTGCACGGTCCTAATGGGAATGTAGAAAGCACATTAGCTCTGCTCTTTTGAAATTTTGATAATATTGCCTGAAATAGATTGTTATACGAGCTCATAGCATTCAAGTCAGGCGTTATTTTCTTCTTATTTTCACCCGTCAGCCCAGGGAGCAAAGATTAAAAATGTTGAAAGGAGAATATTTGGTTCAACTCAGATTTTTTCTTTTCGTTGTTTCAATTCTGCTGCCGATGAAGGAAGGGTAGAAAATAATGTGATAGGAGAAGATTGTCTCTGAACTTGGAATTCTCGTGCAACTTATACACAAAACTATCAAGCGTTATATCTTAAGTGAACTTGTAAAGGCAGAACGATCCAGAAAGTGGTTATTTTAGTTAAATACATTATTGTCATTCCGACTTATGATAAATTGCACTGCACCTTGCAGGGTTTGGCAATAAAGACATGTAATCGAATTTGTCGATGGGTGAAAGCTGTGGAAAATGACATTTTCTTGTTTGGAGGAAGCCCCTTTTCATGGTGATTCTTCCAAATACTCCCAACTCTTTTATTTGTATGAATAGATAAGATATACTCATTTCCCTTTAATAAAAACATGGCCTAAGTTTTTGATAGGCTCCAGTTTTTGTGTAGTCTCATAGATGTACACACCAATATTGGTATCACCTGTTGTAACTTTAATTTTCAGATCAGTTTTATGAGAGTTCTTCTATCAGTTTAAGACTTATTCAAAATTTCCTATTGAAATCTGGTGGGGGTAATTTGGGGAATTGGTGAGTCAAAGCAGAGATGATTAAAGTTGTTCCCCACTATGACAGTAAGATTGACTATTAAAAACCGCGTAAATAATCACACTAATGCTAAAGATACACATATTAATGAATGATTTCGTCATTATGAATCATGTAGTGGACACAAAAGAATGTTATGCAGTAAATATTGAAAATTTACCCTACTATGGTTCACACCAAGACATAATTTAGTGCAGTAAACTATGTCATCATATTTATAATTACAGTTGTGACTTAGTTGTAGTGATTTATTGCCAAAGTTGATACATAAACTGTTGGCCGAAAAAAGTATTAGAAGACATGAAGAGTAAAATCAATAGGTGCCTCCATTAAAGTTTATATCAATAGTAAAATCAGAAAGAAGAGAGACAAATTGCTAATAAGGTGGTGTTCAATACTTCAATGTAAAGGAAGCTACTAAGGTAAGCCTAGCGCGACTCTTGAGTTTCTATTGGGACGACCAGTATAAAAATATTACGTTCACGGTGGTTTGGGGAAAAAAAATTATAGTAGGTTTTAATAAAAGTTGGTGAAATATGTGATTATACAAGTTATGAATGTCATAAAATGTATCGTAAAAAATGAGTTTGTAGAAAAATGAACTTTAAAAAATAGGGGTTAAAAGCCTAACATATTACGGTCGAATAATTTTAATAAAATAAAATAAAATAACGACAACTAAGGGTCGTGACATATTACGAACGGTTACCTAAATTGTTCATAATTTTTTCTTTATGATTTGTCATCGAGTGAAATGAGTCATTGATCCCCTCGCAAAAGTTGAATGTCACTTCCACTAGACTAGACTAGACTCAAAAAATAATTAAATTTTTTTCTTTTTCTTTTGTATCCAAATAACAAAAGAACAAGAAACTATTTTGAATTTTTCTTCTTTGTATCTAAATCAAGATGGGATTGACTCGACTCGACTTCGCTCTCCTATATTTCCTCTTTTAATTTTCTTTCTCTCGGACTAAAGACCCTCAGATTCTTCATTCACACTGAGCTATATGAACTTTTTATTTTTAATTGATATATCTTATCACTGTTAATCTTTAAATAAAATAATCTACGTAGTAAAATTTTGAAAATGAAGGAGAAGAGAGAGAGTATAGATTACAGGATACAAAGAATCTCATTCATTTCCATGCACATTAACGTCCGGTAGAGTTGACTCCCCATTTCATAATCATTATTAAAACCCACCATAAAGAAAAAGTTCCCCCACTACCCACCTCCACCATTGCCTCCGCAACAAATCTCTTCTTTCTCCGTCTAGCAATATCACCATTTCTTACTCCGACCCGGATCCGCTCCAACTTCGCAGAAGGAATCATATAAAGAAAAAGGGGGTGAGATGTATAAGAACCAGCTGCAGGAGCTGGCGCAGAGAAGCTGCTTCAACCTGCCATCGTATACGTGCATAAGGGAGGGTCCGGACCACGCGCCGCGATTCAAGGCCATCGTTAACTTCAACGGAGAGGCCTTTGAGAGTCCCAACTACTGCTCCACCCTCCGCCAGGCCGAGCACTCCGCCGCCGAGGCAGCGCTAAACTCCCTCTCCTCCAGCGGTCCCTCCCACTCACTCGCCGCCCGCATTCTCGTACGTTTCATCTCTTCGTTTATTTTCATTTCTGGGTTAGTAAAAAATGGACGTGATTCAATTTTCCCATTTCTGCTAATGTGCGCCTTCCCGGTATTAGATTTAAATGCATTTTCATTTCTTGCTCACGTTGTTGCCTTGGAAAAACCGGGTCCGCTAACGTGCGCCGTACTCTTCACGGGGAATGCTAACTTGCGCCTATCCGTGTCGATGAGTACGGTCCGTTTATTAACTCACCGGTCAAGCTGGTGGCCTTTGTCTCTTATGTTGTGAAATTACTAACAAGTCCATTCCCTGTTTCTGGGGGTGTAGTTAATGATATTAATACAGTCAATTCAATAAAGGAAGACTTGGTGAAGTTTCAATGAACCAATGTGAGAGGGACCATAATTAATTAATCTTTACCTTTCATTAACAGCTGTTTATTGCTGTTGCTTCATCATTTGGATTAATGGGAATGGGGTGTTTTAGTACATTTCACAACGAAGATCCAAATCTTGAACACGGGAAAATACTTCGAGGGGCATTTTGTCATTTCATCGATTGAGAATAATTATGATTAAATGTAGGTTGGACCGTTCAAAGTTTGGCATACAAAGAGTAGATAGAAATTTGGGATTTTGTAATATTGAAGTGATAGATGATGAAGACCTCATTAGGTGAATTTAGCTGACTAATGATTAATTTACACTTATAATTATAAATAAATGTGTTGAAATAAGTATCAATACGTTGAAAATGCAGAGAGTGTGTACCTAATTATCATTATGTAAGTGAAATTCGGAGTTTGGCACGTGTGGGGGAAGTGTTTTCAGATTGTACAAATTGATTATAATTGGTTTTCTGATTTTTTGTTTTTTTTTTTGTTTTTTATGGTTTATGATAGAGATGGACAATTGAAATTGTTGACTTTGGTACTAATTTTTAATGCTATTTTAGAGATGAAGTTATGTATGAAAAGAGTTAAGATTTTGAATGGAGATGTTGGGTAATTTTCCTCATGCACATGTGGGAAATGAATTTGGAATTTTGTACAATTTATTGCCATGTCTCCCTCAATTTAATGTGCTTCTTTAAAGCAAGGTGCAAAATCCATGTGCCTGTCCACTTCTCTAAACCAACCATTATGATAATTCCAAGCAAGAAACTTAAGACGTGTTTGTTATACGGTATTGGACGATACTGCACTGTACATACAATGAACAGGTAATGTGCAAAATGTGTCATGAAGTTAAAAACGGGTTATCTTCGCAATGTAGTCCATTCATAGTGAAGCTAGTAGATAATGTTGAACGACCTTATTTAAAATTGAAGTTATCAGCGTGACATATTGACTAATTTGTCATTTTCGTGGGTTTAGGATGAAACGGGAGTTTATAAAAACCTCTTACAGGAGATTGCACAAAGAGTTGGATCTCCTTTGCCTCAGTACACAACTTATAAATCCGGTTCAGGACACCTACCTGTCTTTACAGGAACAGTTCTACTGGCTGGAATCACATTTACAGGAGAACCTGCAAAGAACAAGAAGCAAGCTGAGAAGAACGCCGCACTCGCTGCTTGGTTATCATTGAAACAATGTGAGTCCATTCTTAACTTTTTCCACCCAACTACTGGAGTATCTTATGCATATTCTTTGGAGTATTGGATAGGAGTCAACAATATAATGAACATGGTTTTAAAAACTTTGACAAGTAGATTTATGTGGCATTTCTCATTGTTAATTAGCTGCTTTTGGGGGTTTGATCGTCGTTTTCACCCAACTTAGTCAATGGAATGCCACCATTTCTCATTCCTAAACTTTAATATCACCTTCCACGCCTGTGTCTCTCTTGAATAATTAGTTTATTTCTTCCTGCATTTCTAATATAAACCCATTTCTTTATTAATAAATGAAAACAATTCAGAGCGTGAATACATCAAAAAAACCTTTCTTAGTGCATCGTGATGCTTTCCTTTTCAATCCATTGAATGCCGTCTCTGTTCTTATTCTTGTTTGAAGTTTGAGAATTTTACTAGTAAGCTTTATTTTTACTTGTCAGTGGCACAGCAAGATGCTAATTCTTCAGCAGAGCAAGAAAATAACGATGAGCAGGAGCAGATAAGAATAGCAAGGGCCTTACTGAACTATCGTGCAAAGGAAAAAATGGAAATGGCTNAAACAGACATTCGTTTATCGCAAACGATAGTCATATTCCATTGTCACACCAGCTACCATTATCGCAGCCCCCCTCTCCAGAAGTTCAGACAGTACACACTCCTAGGTTCCCTGATGTTGGGGCAGCACCTTACCTCCCTGTTAGACAATGTAGGGCACCTTATCAAGGGATTGCTCCAGCGGTTACTATAAGAAATTCGGTGCCAGTCTTCTCTGCACCACCACGTCCACCACCTTCACATCCGATTCAGCGCCAACCTATTCGAGTATCCCCACCCGTTTGTGTCAGGCAGGTAGTTCCTGTTTTTGCTGCTGCGTCTGTGCATAAAGAAATCCCACCACCACCTCCGACAACTTGTGCACCTCCAAATAAAAGGCCACTTGAGGCTGAGGAAACTGTGAAGAATTGCACGGATGGTGTTGATGAATCTACTGCAGTGAAGTGCTTGGAACAACTCAAGATATGATATTCTCTCCAGAAATCTCGTGTTACATTTTTGTGTTATGTTGGCATGCTTTCTATTGTCCTACTACTCAAATATACTAGTGTCCGTCTCCCTCTGTTGCCTCATTTGTCTGTATGCATCTTCTTTGTGCTTAGAATTGTTGCAGGTGAACTCTTTTTTCTCTACCATAATATTTTGTGGATTTAATGCAGATGAACTGAGGTATCAAATAGATTATGAATATCACCACCCTTATTCTTCATTCAATTCATATTTCCTAGGTAGAAAAATAGTAGATAAAACCTTGTCTTTCTTATTCATTCGATTATTCTTAAATTACAACCAACCATACAAGCACCAAAACGTTATCTTTCGCTTGGCTTTTTCAAGAATATTTATTATATTGATATTTAAGAAGTCTCTCGGGAGCAGTCACTACCCCAATATTATCCCAGCAGATTGCATATATGATTGAACTCCCTCAAGATTCAATAGCAATTTCTCAAGACAATGATCTCTTCGCAAGCTACTATGTCCTTGAATCTATTGACCTCCAAAAAGCATCAACAAATTCAAGCCAGTCAAAATAACTGTATGAAATATTTCAAGTTTCGAAGTGACTCTGAATTGATTATACATCTTTAGTTGATTTTGCCCCAGTTAAAAATAAGAAAAAAAATTGAATTTACGTGTATTATTATTTTATTGAAGAATGTGTGGTAGAAAATAAGATAGAAAAAAATGTATTTGAAAATAATGGGACCAAACAAGGGCATAATGAATTTTTGGGAATAACGTATTTTAGAATAATGATTTTTTTTGAAGATTTTGTGGTTTAAAAAAAAAA
>NC_036240.1:8138796-8145161 GCF_002742605.1 Olea europaea var. sylvestris
ATGAAATGACGATGATACTATCCTATTTAAATAAAGAAAAGAAAAGAAAAATAAAGAACAAATTGCAACTATACTTCCAATTTTTTCAAAAAATTTCTAATTATTTATTTGAAATTTATTTATAATATTTTAAAAAATTTGGAAATGTAGTTACAATTTGTTATTTATTTATTTTTTTGTTTTATTTAAGTAGAAGAGAATACTCATCACTTCATAGCTTTTAATTGAGAGAATGGAAGAAACATGATGATTTTCATAATGTAATGTAAAAATAATGGTGAAAATGATGAAAATGAAAAGTATGAACGTTTTGTACTAATTACCCCTTTAATAATGTATTCGGACTCATTTGTAATTTTTCAAAATGTTTGGAAGTATAATTGCAATTTGTTCTTTAATTTTTCTTTTATTTAAATAAGATGATATATTTGTCATTTTACATTTTTTTATTGAGAAATTAGATGAAAATAACATTTTCTATTTGAGCAGTGAAAATAGGGATGAAAATATCAAAAAATGAAAAGTATAAACGTTTTTTTACTAATTATCCTTCATGTGATTCTACAGAAGCAAAGTATTAAAACAAGGTTCCTTGTATGCTCTTTTATTTTTAAATTCTAACAGATGAAAAATTATTAAGTTCGAGTTTGAGTCACATTACTTTTAAAGAATATGTTTTGAAATAATAGATTGATAGATAATGTATAATTAATAAATAAGTAATTTTTTAAAGTTACGTGTAATATTATTTTATTGAAAAATGTGTAATTGAAATAATGTCAAAATACTGTTTAAAAATATATATTTTTCAAATAATATGATTCAAACAGGGCTAAAATAAAATTCCAAAAAATAATTCCAGTGGGGGCGGGCAGCGGTATGCACAGGATCAAGCTGCAGCGGCTTACTGCGGCTTACTGCGGCTTAAAATAAAACCTCCCATTTTCGTTTTCCGAGTAGTCCGCACCCCCAACCCCGGTTACTTCTCTTTCTAATATCTTCTCTCTCTATATCTGTATTGACAGTCTTTTCATCTTCTTTAGAGAGATATATAGATATAGAGATAGAGCTTTCTGTTCTTATATCATTTTTCCTTAAAAATTATTTTGAATACCCCAATAGAAAGTTGCTCCTCATTGATCTGAAGTTAAAAAAACCCTTGTTCCACGTGTCCCATTTTCAAGACTATATTTGGTGAAATTTAAGTTTTGGGAATTTCAGCTTCAGCTTGAGCAGGCTGTAGCTTCCTTTTTTTTTTTTTTGAAGAAGAAGAATTGGAAAAATGCATAGTTATAAAAAGTAGTTGCAGTAACATTTATGGTTGCAAGAAAAAGGTGAGAGTCTGCAGTAACACTGCAGAAAACGCATAAATTTTGTCGCTTTTGGGTGAAAATCAGGGGTTTCGCGTGTCAAAAAGTAACAGATTTCACCTTTAGTGTGAACAATAAAGCAGTATTAAAAAGGGTTACTGAACGGTGATTTATTGTGTGAAGACGGAAGGGGAAAATTTGATTTTTTTGTCAGTATGCATATGATTTACATTACAAGGCTGTTTAGCTTTTGTTGAGCTATATTTGCTGTCACCGTATTATAAGTTAAGTGGTAGAATTGTGTTCTCAGCCCAAGAATATTCTGCCTCAATCAAGATCGTCAATTTTATCCTTTCGAAGCATAAAAAATTGTAAATCAAGCAAAAAAATCTCAGCTACAAAGAACCTTAGTCAGTTATCTGTGGGAATATAAAAAGCTGCTCAGAGTATTCAGGATTTTTTATTATTTGTAAGGTATTCTTGTTCTGGATTGGAGGTTTTGGGGGAATGGCTATGGTGGCACAGCAACACAGAGAGAGTAGCAGTGGGAGCATGAACAAGCATCTTGATTGTGGGAAGTATGTCCGGTACACGGCAGAGCAGGTGGAGGCCTTGGAAAGGGTCTATGCCGAGTGCCCAAAGCCGAGCTCTTTCCGTCGGCAACAGCTGATCCGAGAATGCCCCATTCTTTCCAACATTGAGCCCAAACAAATTAAAGTCTGGTTTCAAAATCGAAGGTAAAGGCAAAACTTTTTAATGGGTGGGAGTGTTTTTTAGCAACCTTTCTTGGGCTACGTTAATGTTATTGTCTTCAACTGTTTCAATGTACATGACATTTTTCTCATTTATAGCTTGGGTAAACATTTTCATACTTGTTAGTCTCAAATTTAATGAGCATTGTTACAAGTGAAGATCTTGATTTTGAGATTACTGATTATCAGGACCTTGAAACCTAGATTGAAGTCTAAGTTTTATTGAGTTGTGTATTTGAGGAATTATTTGGCTTCTGATGGAGGCTAGAAAAATGATGTGTTTTCGATTAATGTAGGTGTCGGGAGAAGCAGAGAAAAGAATCTACTGGACTTCAGAGTGTGAATAGAAAATTGACTGCCATGAACAAGCTGTTGATGGAGGAAAATGATCGCCTGCAGAAGCAGGTGTCACAACTGATTAGTGAGAATGGGTACATGCACCAACAATTGCAAACTGTATGCAACTTTCTTTTACCCATAATTGGTATCAGTCTATTTGTTCTGTTTCACCTTGTTTGATCTATTGTGATCTACCTGTATATGATGTTCACTTGTGTTGAAAAGTAGTAGAGGATTGATTGGATGCAATCTGTGAATTGTTATGCCATTAATCCAATAACATGATGCAGGTTCAGTCATGTTACTGTGTGTTGATACCCTTACCATCGTTATTGTTGTAGTTTTTGTTATTTTCGTTAGTCATATATGATGTGGAATGAGTCCTAAGCCCACTATAATTTGACTTCGCTCATTTAGGACTGCAGATTTTTGGTACATTTGTTTTCTTCCTTCTTGAGTTTACTTTCAAATTCGTATTCTGACATGAAAAGTTCTACAGACATCAGTGGGAACTACTGATCCAAGTTGCGAGTCGGCTGTCACTGCTCCCCAGCATTCTCTCAGAGATGCTAACAACCCTGCTGGGTAATTTAATAGAATCCCATTCTTCAATATCTACATCCTTGTCTTATGAACGCATATTTGTAGGCGCTATTTCTGATTCTCCTGATGTTTAATATATGGTTTAATCAGACTCCTCTCAATTGCGGAAGAGACCTTGGCAGAGTTCCTTTCGAAGGCTACTGGAACTGCTGTCAATTGGGTCCAAATGCCTGGAATGAAGGTATGGCCATTCTTTCAGCTATTCATACAATCCTTTCTCCAGTTTTGTAGTAAATGTTAACATCATTGCAACTTTTAAACTGAAAGGTCACGTGTTTGATTTCTTTTACAGCCTGGTCCAGATTCGGTAGGGATCTTTGCCATTTCACATAGATGCCTTGGAGTGGCAGCTCGAGCATGTGGTCTTGTAAGTTTAGAACCACCAAAGGTAAGCATAGCAATTAGTTTGACATTGACTTTGCAGACTCCTTTAAGCACCGAATTCTGATGTGGCTAACATTAGCCGTCTGTCTGAACTCGTTTTGAAATTTACAGATTGCTGAGATCCTTAAAGATCGTAATACTTGGTTCCGGGACTGTCGAAATCTTGAAATTTTCACTATGTTTCAGGCTGGAAACGGAGGAACAATTGAACTTCTCTATACCCAGGTGAGTGGTGTGAATATCATACTCTTATAATGCTTCACGCAGCGTATAATAATCTACATACATTGCTTTCAGACATATGCGCCAACTATACTGGCTCCTGCTCGTGATTTTTGGACTCTGAGATACACAACCACCTTAGAGAATGGCAGTCTTGTGGTATGCAAATATATCAACGTTCATCCAATACATACATTATAAAAATCCTGCTTCTATTTCAATCGTGCTTGTCAATTACAAATTTTAGATTTTGGCACGTGAGCATGATGCATAAATTGTTTGAGATCTCTCCCCAAGAGATGATGCATAAATTGTTTGAGATCTCTCATGGATTTAGTTCTTGACCTTTGTAATAAAGAAATAGTTTCCTCTGTCTAACTGTGCTTGCAACATGTTCATCTATATGTTCTCATTTTACTCTTGCTTGCTATGGAAAGCCTCTCATTATAGGTCCAATGTTTCAGACTTGTGTGGATCCATGACTCCTCTACAAAAACAAAATGGATGATGAACAAAAACAAATATATTGATGTGAAAGTATCTTTGGTTTTCCTCTCAATGAGAAATATTTTTTGCTTTTGTTCAGTGTCTTTTTGTTTTGCTATTGAAACATCTCAATTCTATCAAAACGGTTGATTTAGTTTGAGTTTTTAAAACTTTTGAAGCGTGATGTAACTATCAAGGTGGAGATAAAATGTGTGTTTATGATCTTTCTTCCTTTAAGGTGTGTGAGAGATCTCTTTCTGGTACTGGGGCTGGCCCAAATCCAGCTGCAGCTTCACAGTTTGTAAGAGCTGATATTCTTCCATCTGGATATTTGATCCGGCCATGTGATGGTGGAGGATCAATCATTCACATTGTAGATCACCTTAATCTTGGGGTTAGATCCATTTTAAAAGATCTTTTGTAATATTTTTCCAATGTCCAGAACTTGGTTCACATCTTGAGTAACATTTTCCAGGCTTGGAGCGTGCCAGAGGTGCTACGACCGCTTTACGAATCTTCAAAAGTAGTGGCCCAGAAAATGACAATTGCAGTGAGTACAGTACTTTCAATGCTTTCAAAAGATTTTATTTGGTATAATAATAGAAACAATAGTTTGGCGTTGAAATTTCTGAAGGATTAAGCATAAAGCATATATTTTTAAGTAAATTCATTTTAATTCAATGGAAATTTGACCAATTGAGTATGGTGGAAACCTGATTTTCATCCCCTTCAAAATGCTTTAAAATAGGCATTGCGATATATTAGGCAGATAGCCCAAGAGACAAGTGGCGAGGTGGTATATGGTCTTGGCAGGCAACCAGCTGTTCTGCGTACTTTCAGCCAGAGACTAATCAGGTAGCTGCCTATATATTTTGGTTATGCACTAATCAGGTAGCTGCCTATATATTTTGGTTATGCATTGAGATATGGTGATTTAATTTTGCCTATATTTTGCATGTGGCTATGATAGCATTGTTGATGATCTAATATGTTCTCTTATGCAGAGGCTTTAATGATGCTATTAACGGATTCAGTGATGATAGCTGGTCGATATTGAACTTTGACGGTGCAGAGGATGTTGTAGTTGCTGTTAATTCATCCAAGAACCTGAGCACTGGTACAAATGCAGTTTCCTTCCTTGGAGGCATTCTCTGTGTGAAGGCGTCTATGCTACTCCAGGTGATTCTTGATTATGTTTCCTAATTTAATATTGAGCCTTTTGGCTTAATATTCCGTTCTCTTGTCCAAAAGCTTTATGAACATATAGCCCTTGTTTGAGCCCCATTTTTGCCAAGAAAATGCATTTTTGAATAGTGTAATGATGTAAAATGTGTGGTTAAAAAATAAGGAAAAGTTTTAGGTTTTCGTGTAATATTATTTTATTGAAGAATGTGTGGTTGAAATGATGTCAAAACACTGTTTAAAAATGTATTTTTTCAAAAAAATGGAGCTCAAACAAGGGCATAATGTGTTTTCTTGTTTCTGTTTAGCATGTAATTTAACCATCCAGTTCCAAGTGTAAAAATTGAATGCCTAGCATCTGGCAGGGGCTCATGCCAATCATTTGTTGAACGATTTGTCACCTTGAGTCTGTTTGATTAAGCTTAAAAAGTTCACTTATAAGTTAATCTGTAAGTTTCAAAATAAATGATTTTTCTCACGGGTCAAAGTTGGAAATGATTACTTAACTTATTTTTATAGCAAGGCAAAAACTATTTTCAATACAAGTGACCTTTTTTATTTGGAAGTAACAGAAAATTAACATATCCAAACTTGTTTCTGAACAACAACATTTTTTACTTTCTTTTAATCTTAGCCTAATATGTTCAAATTTTTCTATTGAACTGAGTATTTCAGCCTGCTTTGCATAACTTTTTGGACCCTTGGGAAATAAAATATACTTTGAAAGTCTGAATGCCAAACAGGCCCTTAGGCTGTTTGTATAATTATACTGAAGTGGTTCTAATTTACAATTTACTTGAACAGTGCTCAATCAAAATCCAATATCCTTCAGTATGTTGTAGATCCATACCATTAGCAATGTTTTGTCTAGTGCTTAATGGACTAAACTATTTCATTTCTGCCAGAATGTCCCTCCAGCAGTGTTGATTCGATTTCTGAGGGAGCATCGATCAGAATGGGCAGACTTCAATGTTGATGCCTATTCTGCTGCGGCCTTGAAAGCAAGCTCATATTCATATCCAGGAATGAGGCCTACAAGATTCACTGGAAGTCAAATCATCATGCCACTGGGACACACAATTGAACA
>NC_036240.1:8145839-8184034 GCF_002742605.1 Olea europaea var. sylvestris
CATAATTTCATCTCACTTTGATTTTTGTTTCGTCTTCCAGATGCTTGAAATGATTCGTTTGGAAGGAGATCCACTCAGTCATGAAGATGCTTATATTTCGAGAGACATTCATCTTCTGCAGGTGGCTTTCTTGAGTAGTGTAATGTCATTTGAATGAACTTAGTAACTACTGATGCACCAAACCTAAAGATATACACTTGATAAATTGATCCTTATCTACAGATGTGTAGTGGAGTTGACGAGAATACAGTAGGGGCCTGCTCTGAGCTAGTTTTTGCCCCAATTGATGAAATGTTTCCAGATGATGCACCTCTACTTCCTTCTGGTTTTCGAGTAAACCCACTGGATCCAAAATCAGTTGAGTTAAAATTTCTCTTCCTGAACCTGCTTTATCTTTTTCCTCGAGAAGATTGTGCTTGATACTGTTCTAGCAGCCTGCAAGAGATTCAGTTTTTAGTATAAATATTCTGTTTCTTTAACGTGGCTCAGCCGTGCAACATGGCTGAGCTGTACAAGTTACAACGTTGGCATTTTTGTTTGGTAAGGATAAATGAACGGTGTTGTGCACTATTAATGAAGAAAATGGAGCTAAATCTTCGTCATTAGAATCTAGTATTGTGTATTAAACATGAAAAATATATTCATGCTTGGAAAGATTGTTTCAAAATGGTTCAATGTTTTAGTATTAAATGTGTGTCAAGGGGCTTCTATTCTGTAAGCTTTTTATCAAACCTTATATGTAAGATGACACTACATTCGCTTATATTTCCACTAGAATCACGGATGAGATTTAGATTATGGTGTGCAATTTATTTTATCTTTTGCTTAACTAAAATTATAATGCCTACATTTTGGCTACCCATAGTTCCGATAACTAATGGTTTGTTTGTGTAGGGTGATTTACAGGATCCTTTGACTTCGTTTAAAACTCTAGATTTGACATCAAGTCTTGAAGTTCGCCCGGCAGCCAATCATGCCGCGGGATATGCGGCATCATCTTTCAGTGCACGATCAGTATTGACACTCGCTTTTCAATTCCCATTCGAGAGAAATTTACAGGAGAGTGTTGCTACATTTGCATGCCAGTATGTTCGTAGTGTGATTTCCTCTGTACAGAGGGTATCCATGGCCATATCTCCGTCGAGTTTGAGCCCTGCAATTGGGCAAAAGCCTTCTATTCGCTCTCCAGAAGCTGTAACACTTGCACATTGGATCTGTCAGAGCTATAGGTTAGTTATGCTGGTTTTTCATACTTTCTGATTCCAAAGTTCCTAGCCAATGTTTTTTCCTCAACCCTGTAAAGTATTGTCGAAATTCTTGAAAAATTGAAGTCCTTCCATGTCAAAGCCCCACTGGGTGTGCACATGCACATGAACATTCGAAGGAAAGCAAAGTGAAATGGTTGGCCTCGTCTTGTTCTTTGGGCTTGCTTCATGTTGGTATATGTTTCTAATATGCTTTCTGCTTTTGCAGCTATCATGTAGGGGCTGAATTGCTGCGAACTGACTCTTTGAGTGGTGAATTAATATTGAAAACACTTTGGCATCACCAAGATGCCATTTTATGCTGCTCATTGAAGGTATGCAAGGTTCTAAATTTAATTGATCCCTTTCTTTCGATGATACTTCTATAGCTTTGCATACTCCCCTCAAACACCCAACGTGAAGCGTCCATATATATGCAAGACCACTTGCATGTCTTCATTCAAGATGAGATACATGAACTTGTGATCATGTAGCCTCGGTCTGATATAAGATTTTCTGTATGGACGTGTTTAATTTCTTTTGTAACCTTCTCTAGCAGGCACTGCCAGTTTTAACATTTGCAAACCAGGCTGGGCTTGACATGTTGGAAACTACTCTAGTGGCTCTCCAAGACATCACATTAGACAAGATATTTGATGATTCTGGACGCAAAGCGATGTTTTCAGAATTTGCTAAGATCACACAACAGGTAATTTCATGCTATCCAAATAATTTATTCCGTTTCCTTAAATAAGTTACATCTTAAGTACGACATATTGCATCAAGCAGAAGCTCAGTTGCAATTTACAGCAAGTTTCAACGAGTTAGTCAATTAGATTTCAAGATCTTCTATTTTAATGATATTAAGACCTCTTTACTCATTGGTTCGACCATTTCTCGAAATAACAAGTGACTGCACTTAGTTTAGGATGTAGTTTGGAAGTTTTGGCGCATAGAACCTGATACTCCCATGTGCAAGTTTTGGCATCAATTCTTTAGAANCTTAGTTTAGGATGTAGTTTGGAAGTTTTGGCGCATAGAACCTGATACTCCCATGTGCAAGTTTTGGCATCAATTCTTTAGAAAGGTTGCGTAAATGGATATAATAAATTCTACGATTCTTTGCAGGGATTTTCTTACTTACCTGGGGGGATCTGTTTGTCAACGATGGGACGCCACGTCTCATATGAACAAGCCATCGTGTGGAAAGTTGCAGCAGAAGATAACGCTGTCCACTGCCTCGCCTTTGCTTTTGTTAATTGGTCTTTTGTGTGAAGGATAAACTTCAGTTATTGCAATTTCCCTGTTCACAGTGGTATATGGAAAATCAGACAAAAGATTCAAGAGAAAAGATGGATTATGGAGGAATTAGCAAGTTCTGTAATGTTTACCTCACCCCAGTTTGCATTATTTTAATATAAATTATGTTGTATGCATCTGAAGTATTTTTGATCCTCCAGTGTAAATTCTGCCTTCGTGTAGTGTTATTGTAGGTAGACCATTGATTTGGCAAACTTTGTGCCTGAAATATATTTGTATGAAGTTAAAGAAGGGCGGTGCTGTCTTTCGCAAGATTAAATATTGGAAAATTGTGATTCATATTTACCCCATGTTTGGTTTAACTTAAATTAGATTTTTTGTAAATTTTTATTTTAAAAAATTGAGAATGTGATTAAAAAGTTGATAAAAGTTGTGAGATCAATAAAATATGCAGTTGTGTTGAGTTTCAATAAATGGAGGTCATACAGGTGCTTAATAAGAATGTATATTGAAACCAGAATTTGTTAAAGAAACTACTTTGACATCTCATTTCACGAGAGTTTTTAAACCACAACATTATCTCATTTGCAAAATTTTACTCGTAGAAGAATATATATTGCTAAAAAGAGTTTTATTGTGTAATCAATAACATTTTGTAGCAACTTCCCATTTGCATGATTTATGTACAAAGGATGAACTAATCCTGAGTCTATACCATCAATCGAAAACAGCACAAAACTGAATTTATAAAATGAAATTCAAAATGGTCTTTTGGTGATTGACACTGCTATGAATTCTGTTGGGGTTTTACTCATCTAGAAGCCAACAACCAAAAGTTAAACAAAAATGATGGCAATGCAGCAAACCAGCTAAGGAAGGCCATAGCTATAGCAGTCTCATACTGAGTGCAATGGTTATTGGCACAGGCATTAAGATCGTTGCCAATGAGAACGGTGATGCCTGCAGATGCACAGGCTGCTGCAAAAGTAAGAGTAGAAGTGACCTGAAACATGACAGATTGAATTTAGCAAGTAGAAAGATGCATTTCATATATGTTTACTTGTTCTACATAGTAGAACATCAGTAAACTGTACAATCAACAAGATTTTTGCTTCTTTCTTAGTCACCCCCTCCCCCCCGAGACCATACAGTTGATTGTTGGGTGACTTGTATACAGCATGGTCGACTGTTAAATACAGATTGATAGTAATATCCAGTCAAAAAATATAGCAGGAGAAGATGATTGAATCAAGGTGACTAAAAGCATCAAGTATATCATAAACCAATTCTATCTGCAGCCTCTTGTTTTGTTTAAATGTTGATGCATGGACCTTAACATTGTTATAGGCTGCAAGGAAATATTACTTCGGCAGAATCTAGTAAACATGTCTAATATGATTAATGGGTGCTGAGCCAGAGGTGAATCTGGTGTGTATGGGGATCGATAGACGAGGGAAAGAATATCGGATATGACAGATGAAATATTGCTGGCTTTCTTCATATTGTAACCCATCACAAGATTGGAAATTTGTGGAAAGGAGTGTGCATAATGGCTGTTAAACCACAGGCTTCAGTGCATTTCTAAAGAGCATCTCACCTTGAACACTGTAGTCTATAATTTACAATTTATATATGAAATTCATAGTCCCTACAAATCCAAACTTCTGATGACTGTTACATTTCTGGCTTAAATGGTAGGTCCTAGGAATTCATATGCAAGCATTTTGTCATTAAAAACCAATACTAAATATAATTGCCTTAACAATATTTCGATGCACTGATGCTCGGACTCTTTGAAATGGTTAGAGTGCCCGTGTCGTGTCCGACAAGACATGGATATGAGTATAAAATATGTGTTGGATCCTCAAAATTTCAGCCGTACACTTCGACATTTTTGTTTATTTCTTTTTCTTCTTTCTTCTTTTTTTTTTTTTCCTTTTCCTTTTCTTTCCCATTTCTACTCTATATAAACCTTGCGCCGCCTCTGAGAGGGTGAAGAAAGGCGACGGTGCTAGGTCTTCCCTCATTCTTTCCTTCTTCTTCCCCTTTTCTTCTATTCTTTTCCTTCTTTCCCTCTTTATATTGGTGGTTTAGGGCTTTGTTTGTATAAAATGAAAATGAGTTCCATGTAATGCTACTTAGCGCTCCACTAAGTCCAAATTACAATCAAGTCCCTCATTTTCTATTTTATATAACATATAGTAATTAACTTTTCATAATTGAAAACTAAACTCCAATATTTTATTTTATTCGTCTTAATCCCTTATTCAATACTTATTTCCTTCTCTGTCAACAATTGTTTTTGGTGTATTTAAAATGACATTTTGAATTAGTAAAAAAAATTAAAATTTGAAAGACGTACCCACGTACCAGTGTCAAAAATTTGGATTCTTTTTAGTCATGTCTCCGTAACCTACATTTAAAAAATATATACATATCCGACACTTAGATACGTACCCGTACCCGAGTTCGAGCATTATTGCTTCAATGTGCTTCAACTTAATATAAGCTTACAGGCCTTTTAATATTGAGTGTCAAAGAAATTACTGAATAAAAAATGGCCATACGAACCATGTTCATGAATGCTCTCATGCTATGAGTTGGGTTCCACGACATTCGTGTACGTTAACAAGTGCCAACATAAAAATATTTTTTACAACCTAGCTCAACGATTGTCAAGTCATGTTTATCCCAAAAAGTCTTTTCTGAAAAGGATCTTGCAACATGTACATCAAGCTTTACATAATGGCACGTATCATTCTATCATTTATCAGTTTAAAACACAGTCAACTTTTTCATCCAATAATTTCCATCCACAACATTTTATGTACTCACTTATGTACCATTTTAATGTACAAGTAGCATAATGCTTTTAAAAATATGTGATTGTGCTAAGCAAACAATTGTAACAAACTTACCCCATCACCAACAGAAAATAAACTAACAGCTCGATAATTTTGCAAGTGGCGTCCCACTAGAAGGGCATAAATGTCAACAATTGCCAGTGCAAGGCTCCACATACTCTGCAAACTAGTAGCAGCAACAAGGTAGCTGGAAAGAGCACATATTTTGAGTTTCAGTGACAGGATCATTGCAAGGACAATCAAACCGAGTCATATTTATTTTACAAAGGCAATGGGTGCATATAAGACCGTAATTTCCTACGAGGCCCCCAATTGAATGGAGAGGGAACAGGGACTTCTAATGCAGAACATCAATGGTTGTCACTGTTAGCATCTCTATCAGACATCTTTTTGAAAAAGGGTTACAGGTTAAGGCAGTCCACATGAGCTCCCAGTTGCAATGTGCAAAAAATCGCATGGTCAGACTTGGTTGAGATCATTTTAATATTGAAGTGGAGGAAGCGTTTCAAGCAACGTGATGCTAAAACATAAAACTGTGAGTGTTGCAGGAAGCGCGTGCATCTTGTTTAAATTGTTTGGATTAGGCCAATTCAAGTTTGCACCACATTTCCTAGTGACAAGGAACTTCTGATTTTAAGTCGTGAGGTCGTTGAAGAAACATCAGACAGAGGAACTATTACACTGCTAGTACAACAAAGATATTTAGTACAGGTCAAAGGATTGTTAACTGCTTAGATCACAACAAACTCACAATAGCAGCAAGATAAACCCTGAAGTAAAGCGAACTAGGGGAACATTTATTGTTGCATAAGAAAGACTGAGAACTCAAAAATTAATGATTGGTAAAGCCATGAAGGAAGAAATAAGCAAAGTCTATTGGCCAGAGTTTACCTTGGAACGCAGCTTTCTCTGGAAGTACAAGATGCATTACAACCTTAAAGGTCAGGTTTAATTATCTTGGGTTTAATCGTTCCTCCTTAAGTGAGTTTGGGTTTTTTAAGACATGTCATTCTTATGTAGTTTGTACTGTATTAAACTGACTTTGTACGAGCTTTCTCAGTTTGAGCAGTAATAGAAGTATAAGCGCCAATCGTATCATACACTAGGCAGGCCTATTCTGTACTCCACACCCTTAACTTCAAAGGCTTTCTATGGGTTTGGAAAGTGGGGAAGTTATATAGACAAAAATGCATTAGTTGGTCTCAAGGTAGTTATCAGTTATCACGAACTCCAGCTACGACAGGCGCGTACCTGATCCTGGACTAAATGGAAACTGAATATAGTGATTCAAGAAATAATCTTCATTTTATTCAATCTTCCTTTTTGCTGGAGAATAAGAAAATTAAGACCAATTATAACACGAAAGGGATTACCAGAAGGCGGTGACAGAAGCAAAGTCGGTGGTGGTGACCATAACGGAAAGAGCGACCACTGCAAACAACGATTGAGAAAAACGCAAGAATACGCCGCCTACAGTCCCCGGCATGCCCTGGAGATCCTTCATCCTAACACGTGGCAGGAGTACATTTGCCGCCCCATCCGTCTGCAGCGGCGGGGCCTCCACCGGATGCACCACCCCCTGTCTTACGTTCATCTCTCTCTTATCACAGGTGAATTTTCGCTATTAGCAGCATCAACAGATATGTAGTACAGTACATATGAGTGGGGGTTCCGGCTATCGATGCGAACGTCGTCGTTTTGATCTATATCGACTGCGATGACTCGCCTGAAATTCGACCAAAAAGTCTTCGTCTTTTTCACCTAAAAGAATAAGAATAATTTCTTCATTTTTAACGAAACAAAGGGCACTGTAATACTGTGGCGTTCACTCTACGTAGTGCATAATAATAATAATAATAAATAAATGTCACCATAAATCACCTATAGCCTTGATATGTTTCCTATTTGGTTTGAATAAAAATTAAATTTTAATTAAAATGGGTGAACTATGTGGTTAAAAAAATAGATAAAATTTGTAAATTTCACGACATACATAATTGAAAACGAGTTTTGAAAAATATGGAACTTAGAGCCTGTTTGAGCCACATTATAATGAGAATGAGAAATAGAGCCGTTATGGGCTCCACACCAGAGATATAAATTCAAAAATGGTGGCTTGATGTGATGGATAACGGTCATATTTTTCATTTTAATGAAGTAAAAATGTGGCTCAAACAGGGGCTTAATCTCATTATTCTTAAATGAATTAAAAGCTGATGAAACATTCAGACCCTGTTTGTTTTCCATTTTTTTGAAAATGCATTTTCTCTCACTTATTTTCAACTACGCATTCTTCATTAAAATCACATTTCATGTAAATCAAAAAAAAATCTTTATTTTTCAACCACACATTCTCCATCAATTTACTATTTTAAAATATTTTTTTTCCCTGAAACTGTGGCTCAAACACCCTCTCAAAATAAAAAATGTAAAAGAGGTTCAATAGAATGAGATGAAAATTAATTGGCATTATATGCTATGGAGATTTGAGTTCTTTGAAATTCAACTTGAAGTTAAATGCTTTCTCAAAGGATCCTGTATTTTATTTTAATTCTTTCGACAGAAAATAAGATCATATCATTTGTGCTGGTAGTACTAATTGATGATAAATTAAGGGTGGACGACTTAGGTCATGGGGACATTAGTTGTGCTGGTATGAAGAGGTTTCAATTCATAGTAGTGACGCAATTTTATTTTTTACAATCCTTAAGAAATCATTTTATTGCATGGGTGATACTATATGTATATTTTTTGTGTACATAATGTTTTACACCCTCCACATGAAGGAGGCTCGCATATAATTTATTATGCATTGAGCTCCCTTCATATGAGGGATATAACCTATTATGTACACGAAAATTGTACGAGTGGACTAATTGTTATTGCATTGAATCTTTCGATACATGTAGCTATAAATTAGAGAGTGATAGAAAATGAACAAAATAAAATATACAATTGAAACGACGTATAAGTGTAAATATAATTTAGCCCCAATTTGGTTAAACTTATAATCGAAATTAAAACTTAAGTAAAAGTCAATAAATAATTAAAATTACTTATTTTACGAAATCTACAATTTTTTAATCGTAATTTCATCAAATTTTACTAAAATTCTAATTTTTATCTAAATTAAACAGGGGATTGCTCATTTTTTGGGTGTATGAGAAAACCTTAGAACATTAAAAGTGATGAGTTGTCATCTTGCCTTTTATTTTACTTTCCTCATGTTTTAATTAACCCTTGGTCGCTTAAATTATTAGTCACCTATGCCTTTACTAATCAACCTGACCAACCAAGCTATTAACTTTTTCTTATTAGTGCTGAAGTCAAATTATTATTAACAAGTTATAAAGGGCACATGGTGCGCACTGCGCCGTCCCTCCAAATTCAACAGGGCAGAGCAATTAGCAATGACAAAAATGGAAACTAAATATAAATGGCATGTTATAAAGAGAGAGAAGAGAATATAAGAGTCAAAATTTAAGTGTACATTGTTAATTACAATTGGAATGAAATGAATCTTTTAAACTAGATAACACTTATCTATGTATTATGATAATATTAAATGATCATCAATAATTATCTCATTATTTTTACAACAATCTCCATTTGATGATTATTTGTAAAATAACTATCTCATTGAAACTTTGTTTGGCAAAAAATTCGATGGGACGAAAATGCCAACAAATAAAAAATAGTAAAAGTAATTTTAAGTAATGAAATGCTGACACGTTAAAACCTTGTCAAGAAAATTCAGTGGAATAAAACTCGATCGAAGGAAAAAAAGTACAGCTATTCCCCTTGATTTCAATTTTTGTATGAAGTTATCCATGTTTCGTACATCAATATATTCAATATTATAAATTTCTGGTGAAGTGTCTCATATTGTTCTTCAAATAACATCGTCTTTATAAGAACTGTTTTATCAATCTTTGATAACTGTGATAACAAGATGATTCATAAAATAGTTTCTATTGATCCTTTCGAGAGTCTCATACATATAAGATATATCTTTTGATGGTGGATGCCTTGTAAGTTAAGAACATTATTGAAAAAGAATATGCATCATTAAAACGTTATTAGGAAAAATCCTAATGAAGGAAAAATAGTATATTATTCTTTTGAATACGCTACAAAAATTACATCATTAAAAATATTGCCAGGAAAATCTAATGCGACATAATCTTGGTAAAGGGAAAAAGAGTACAACGTATATTTACTCCCCCTCATACTTCAAATATATTAAATCCTTCAAGAAAAGTATCAAAACTATACACGATAAATTGTCTATAATCACATTTATTACATACACATCAAATTCCATGCGCTGTCACGCTAATGAAATAAAGACTTGTGATTACATCAACCAAATGATAACTTATCTATTGATACGAGTCTTTGCAACATTTATTAGGTAAAGAGTCATACAATTCATATTACGACTTTACTTTTTCTATTTTCATTTCACATAATTATACACTTTTGGGTATTCAGATTGTAGATCCAAAAATTTTAAGTTTCTCCGGTAAATTAAAGTTAGTATGATCGCATCATTTTTATTTGACCAATCATTACTTTGATTGATGACAAATTTATTTCGATATCCTCAATTTTCATAATATGATGCAGTATATCGTGTACAAAAGTCTTGTCAACAATTTTTTTCTCTTCAATTCTATTTCTCTTCCGATAATGACTTGACTTATTGAGATATCTCAATTTTTAACATACCAGGTACCTAAAGCTCTATTAGGATTTTATAATTCGTTATGTCTGAATTCTCATCAAAAGTTTATGTCTCCGTATTGAGACTATATTTGCTAATTGCTCAATTTTTAGTTTGAAGATTCTTTTTGTAATAGAATCGAATACCATCACGCTTCAGGTGTGCCACACACACACATATCAAATATAATGCTAATAAATTATCATCCTAGGATATCAATTTGTGTTAGAGCATTTTAAATTAATGCGTGAGACATTGTTGATTTGTTTGGTCAATAAATGCATCTAATAAATATCTTTTGAATTTCTAGTTCGAGTGATCTTTTGCGAGGATCTAGATGATGATGCATTTATACATTATTTTCAACTTCTTAATTCATCTCCCTTAATGTCAAGAGAATTGTCCAATCAAATAGACAATAATTTTTCCAACGTTATAAAATATCACACATTTGGGGATAAGGGTTTAAATTACGCATTTATTCTCAGTGTTCGTTATTTTTCAACTCAGTGCATTGTGGTGGATCAATTGTATATATATTGCACTATCAAAATAATTAGAAGAAAAATGGCTCTAATCATAAACCAATTATAATAGGGAGAACTATGATGCTGACATGATGCGTAATAGAAATTTCTAAACAAGAAAAAGAAATAATTTGTTCTCAATTAAATTAAGTGGAGGCGTTTAACAAACAATAGTGTTAAACCATTTATTGACATCCCAAATAACATTTATTAAAATGTTGAGATTTAGAATTGCCAGCATTAACAAGACACCATCATCCTCCATGCAATCATTCAGTATATGTATCAAATCTATAAAAATATAAGTAATATTTAGATGATCAACATAGGGGATGATGGGGCCCATTTATCATCCTAATTAATTTTCAACAGGGAATTTAGTCCCTATTTTAGCTAATTATGAAATATAAAAATTTATAATTTATATTCTTTAAGAGCAAATAGTATTCTTATGAAATATTAAAAAGTATAGTTTACACTTTTCAGGAGCAAGTAATATTCTTTAAGAATATTAATTATAATGTTGTGTTATTTCAAGAGTAACAACAAACTATTTATAATAGATAATTATACTATTAATATT
This sequence comes from Olea europaea var. sylvestris, assembly GCF_002742605.1. Classification (NCBI taxonomy): domain Eukaryota; kingdom Viridiplantae; phylum Streptophyta; class Magnoliopsida; order Lamiales; family Oleaceae; genus Olea; species Olea europaea. The sequence continues at coordinate 8,157,044 of NC_036240.1, forward strand.
CTTTTAAAATATTAATTGAGATGTTCTGCTACTTTAGAAGCAAAAACATGAAAAATTATTAGTTTAAAATTTATAATAGAACATCTAAAATTATTTAGTTAGGTTAAAAGAAATCAATTATCAAATATAGATTACGAATAATTTCAAATATGCACCGATTTTCTCAATTGTCAAACGTAAAGGTAGAATTAACAAATTACAGTGGCAAACAAAAGAGGTATCACACAAATCAATACAATATTAATGTACCCAATTTGACAAGCGTACAAATGCAACTGTACAGGCAAAATATCGTGCTTTTTCTCGTGATAGTACGAACGTAATTGTAAAGAAGTATAATGATTCATCGCGATGAAAGCTTGGTACGTATGATTGTACAAGCAAAAAAATAATAATAATAAAAATCAAGCAACATAAAAATTTGCACACATAGAAAATTCAATAGTCTGAAAATTATAATACATAATATAAAAAAAATCGTGTATCATCAAATTAATTTCGGTACACGCGATATATAATTATGCTTATAAAAAAAACTACCACATTCACTAAATCTTGAAAAATTAAGCTTTTTGTACTGATAATGTATTATAAAAAAAAAAAAAAGAGAAAAGAGAAGATAATATTAGAGTCAAAACTCAAATGTGTATTAGTAAGACCCAATGCCTTATATTTACCAATGCCTTATATTTATAGGGTTCGAATTAAGAGTTACAATTGAAATGAAATATATAGTTTAAACTAGATAAGACCTATCTATGTACCACGATAATACTAAGTGTGTGTTTGAGCCACATTATTTTGAAAGAATGTATTTTGGAATAGTAGATTGATGGAAAATGTATGACTAAAAATGAGGAAAAATTTTGAATTTTTGTGAAATATTATTTTATCGAAAAATGTGTGATTGAAGTGATATTAAATCATTGTTTAAGAATGTATTTTTTAAAGAATGCGATTCCGACATAGCTTAAGGCCCCGTTTGGTAGGGATTTTGAGAATTGATTTTTTGACCGTTAAAAGAAAAATGGGGTCCACATGTGAGAGAAGAAGTCAAAAATTACGGCTTGAATAGTAAAATAACGGTCAGAAAATCAATTTTTTGGGGCAAAAAATCCCTACCAAACGGGGCCTAAATAATCATCTAATCATTTTACAACACACACGACATTGTGCCTACTCCGATTTTGCTTACACAAATCAAAAGGTTATTTACGATGGTGGTTGTTGTGGACTCGACACATGTGTTGGAAATTTGTAATCACTTTAAATTATAAATGAATATAATCGAATTTTAAATAAATACCGATAAGATCTTTCAACTTGGAAAAAATTATTAATTTAATCAACGATGAAATTTTAACTACATATCTTATAGGATCCGCAATTCTTCGTTGAATTTTATCAAAATTTACTAAAAATTTATTTTTATACCTAGCAAATAGGTGTCAGTAAAAGTTGGTAAAGGTTGATTAAGCCCTTGTTTGGGATCCATTATTTTCAAAATTAATTTTTTCAAAACTCATTTTCAAGAGCACATTTCTCCATAATATAATATTACACGTAATTTCAAAACTCTTCTTTATTTCTTTTAATCACACATTCTCCAAAAAAATGTTATTTTAAAATACATTTATTTCAAAATCACATTAGGGGCTTGTTTGAGCTACATTTTTTTCAAAAAAATATATTCTTCAATAGTAATTTGACATCATTTCAACCACACATTCTTCAATAAAATAATATTACAAGCAAATTTAAATTTTTTTCTTATTTTTAACCACACATTTTCCATTAATTTGATATGAATAATGCATTTTTTTTCTAAAATGTGGCTCAAACATGGGTTAGAATGGGGCCTGAACAAGAACTAAATATTTGATTGAAAAGTTATTAAAATTTATAAATATCATAAAATATATGGTTGAAAATGATTTTTTAAAAAAAATAAAATTTAGAAAATTTGAACCAAATCAGTATATCAAGTCATATCATGGGACCTTGCCCACGTCACACCACGGCCACAGAAATGGACCATCACTATCATGTGAAAAATTTATAATTAATGGAAGTTTGAATTTGTTCATCTAGAAATCAAAAAATTAATAGAGCGAGGTTGAATGGATTCTTATTTTAGCCCCTATTTAATTTCCATTATTTACAAATATATTTTTATTATTTTTCTTTTTAACCACACATTTTTAATGAAATAATATTACACACGAATTTAAAATTTCTTCTTATTTTTTAACAACACATTTTTCACAAATCTATTATTTCAAAATGTATTCTCAAAAGAAAACGGTGCTCAAACATCCTCTTAATTTTAATCTTAGTGCACACCATTAGTCATTTTATTTTGAATAATGCTTTTTATACATAATGAAATTTCGTAATGATTTACACATTTATTTTACATTTGGCTGAAAAAATTTCGATTCAATCATTTCTCTTCACATTATGTATATGTAAAATATTATGTACATGTAGTTCAATCGTTTTATTTTTGTTTTGTTCCACTGAGTTCAAACGTTGTTTTGATTTGAATTCACTAGAAAAATCCTTGTTTGATAGATTCCACAACGACAAGACCGCACATTGATATGGCCAAACTTGGTCACACCCTATGCCCGATCTTTTACTTTAAAATCGGAGGATCCCTTTTAAACTCCCCATTTTAAACCACTATCATGGACTCAACGCATTATAAAAATACATCACCAACACTAGCAGATTAGATCTTAATTCCACAAGCACTATGGATCCAAATCAACCTTATTATAGACGGTCTTGCTAATGTTCTAGTCCAACTAGAACTGTACCGTACGTACAATACTTACGAGCATTACGTTAAAACCCATTTTAATGAACAAAGAGTAATTTATAGTCGAATTTCAGTAACATCAAATACGAAGCATTGTCCATAAGGGAATATAATATAGGAATCAACTAAAAAATTAATTTCAAAAACTTTTAGGTTTGGCTGTACTTTAAAATGACTCTTTTATGAAGTGTAATAAAACTTACTTTCTGATAAAAAGTAATTTTTAAAATTATGTGTGAACAATTTGGTAACATAAAAGTAAGATTCACCTACTCTAAGCATAACCAAACACGCTCAACTTTTAGAATAAATAATTTTATTGATCAAATTAATAAAAATTCATGGTGCATATATGAAAATCTGACATCCACATATACATACAGAAGGCCTTCGTTTTCATTTTGGTTCTGGACTTCTCCACCCTTTCAAATTCGTCCAAAGGCCTTCATTTTCGTTTTCCCCTGCTAATTTAATTTCTACCATAAATCAAAAGTCCTCTCGATCTCTACCGCTTCACACTATTTTCGATCTTTAGGAATTGGGGTTTTTGCCCTACATCACCTACCTATTTTGCTCAAAAATCCGTCTTAATTCTGGGGTCATTTCTATTTGCTCCTTGCCTTGATTCAAATTTAGGGTTTACAGATCTAAATTCAGAACTCCCTCTTTGTGTAGCTCGCGTCTTTCTCTGTCTGCTTATACATATCTATACACACGGACACTCGACATGTTTTGGAAACTCACAGCTCTCTCTGCTTCTTCTCCAGTAAGTAAAAAATAATAATTTTTATTCTTTTCAGGAAAATTAATTTGGCTTTGCTGCTCGATTTCTGGTATAATGAAGTTTTTGAGTTTATTTTTAATCTCTCCTGTAGTCATGAATTGAGCTAATGTTTAGTTGTTTTAATTGATTGACAATTGTGTTTTGATAAGATTTGTAATCCATGAATGTGCAAACTTATACTCCGAATATAATTATGAACTTTATGTTTTAATTACACTTTGAACTAATTTTTGTAGTCATTTTGTTAAATTCCATTACTGCTAATTACTTCGTTCAGTTTGATTCTGTGAATTGAAGGATTCAAGATTCCAACTATTTGTTAGCTCAGAAAGCGAAATAAAATGAATTGGCCAAAAGATTTGGATCTTTATCTCATTTATTTTTTTGAATCTCTAAAGACACAAATATCCTACCCTTTTTTTCTGCTGCCTTTCGCTTCATCTACTCTATTGAGATAATTTAATTTAATTTTTTTTCATTCCTTATGGGAAGTGCTTTTTGAACAATCTTTTACTTGATAAGGATACAATAATAATTTTATCCTTATTGTATATGCAACTTAATCTCAATGCTGCATTTAAGGTCAATTCTAGTTTTCCTTTCTTTGTTTTGTTCCCCATGTACCTCTGGGTCTGAATTTGGAGACATCCATTGCACTTTTAGTTTGCTCTGTTAAATTTGTTGATATATGTGCCTAGGGTTGTAAAATGACTGAGCCAGTTGCACTCTACTCGAGTTTGGCTCATCCAAGGCCTGTTCAAGCTTGTCTAATTAGTCAGGCGAGTTAAGCTCATAATGGACTGATAGATGCATGCCAAAGACTTGCAAATGACTAAGTTAATCAAATTGAACTCATTTTTAGCTCTGCAAAATAGCTTATTTGAGAGTGGCTTATAGATGAACATGACAATCTTATGATGTACTAAAGATTTAGCGACTGGGTTGACACGAACTTTGATCAATTCATTTGCGCCCCTATACATGTTGGACTATATGTTTTGTTTATTTTTGTTTCCATTTTGTTGATTATTATCTCTCTTACGGTGGGCTTTTTCATCATTAATCCTCGGTTATGTTTGCTTCCTTTATCCTTTTCCTGTTGCTAACATTTTGATATTTTTTTTGTTACCTTTAGGTTGAATCGGTGTTGGACAAGGAAAATTTCACATTGGAAGAGCTTCTGGATGAAGAAGAGATAATTCAAGAATGCAAATCATTGAATAGTCGCCTCATAAATTTGTATGCTACCTTTACTTTTGAACTGCACATATTTCTGTTAATAAGTCTTTGTCATCTGCGTTATGAGCAACTTTTTAACAAGTCATGGTTCCTTTGCAATCTTGCCCTTCCCATGACCTGCTGATTTGACCTTTAGTTTTGAAGTTCCTTGAAGATAATATGAAGTTTCATTCTTGTTTAGTTTAAGAGATAGAGCTCAAGTTGAACAGTTGCTGCGCTACATAGTTGAGGAGTGCCCAGAGGATGCAGATAGTAAACGAATGTTCAAGTGAGTTTTAGATGGTTCCAAAGCAAAAAATAAGCATTTCAGAGATCATTTGTAACTTTTATGCATTACTTTATAATTATATTTCCTAAAAGTTCTCCGGTCCTGCTTCTAGAATTGTAATTTAGAACGGACAGTATCTTGTGGTTGTTTGACCTGTTTCATAATGTAGGTATCCTTTCATTGCTTGTGAAGTTTTTACATGTGAGATTGATGTCATCTTTAAGACTTTGGTGGAGGAAGAGGAGGTGAGATCATTGTATCAAACAATTGGAAAAACATGGTTGTAGGCCAAATTGGTGATCTAGAACACGATAGTTTAATCGTATGCTCTATTTTCTGCAGCTTATGGATTTACTGTTCTCTTTTCTGGAACCTAATCGTCCTCATAGTGCCCTTTTGGCAGGATATTTTAGTAAGGTACTCTGTTGTATGAGCTTTTTGTAAAATGTTTTTGTTCAGTGTTTGTTATGGTGTTATGACGAGTAATTTGTTTGATCTAATTTCTTATTTCATTGCAGATTGTAATATGCCTAATGTTGCGGAAGACTGTTCCACTTATGAATTATGTGAAGGTAATTTGAGTTTAATCTCCATTGATGTGTTTTTGTGTGTGTGTGATTAAATAAAGGTCTGCCTTAAGTCGTGTGTCACAATTCTGAAACCTTCTTTCCTATCGTTTGATGTAATGTATCACTCTGCAATTTGTCTTATCAATGCATGTAATTTGGCTTAGTCAATATTCATGATTGGCAAAGTTTATTCGTTAAATAGATTGGCGGAAAAAGTTTCCAATGGCAAGCCAGAAAATCGGGTGAAATGAATTTCTTTAAATGGTGAAAATGGGAGGTCCTTTTTTGACGTTTGATTCCTTTTCCTGCAATCATTATTACGAGAATAAAACTGAATAATTAATAATTTTACTTTTAGCATGAGATCTCAATAAACTTATGAGTTCTGACTTGCGTTTGAAAATTTCCAGATTAAAAAAGACAGGAAAAATCTCCTGCTGTCAGGAGTTTATACTTGCATTACTCCATGTTTTTTTACCCATCTCATCTACTCTCAAGCATACACCTGATAATTTCAAATTCTTGCCGCTGCCATATAGCGTTCATCTCTATCTGGTGATAAATAAAGCATCTATACATGGTACACCTATTGATAGCTGAAAAAATTTGAACATTTTGTGTGTTTTTTTGTCATTTTCAGTGCATAATAAGCAGTAGTCATAACCAGTCATTTTATTGTAGAATAGAAATGAGGAAATGGCTCGTACACATTATTTATTTAATCACCAAACTTTCGTCACTTAGGGGAGCGTTCTTGACTTACCTGATGACAGATATATTGCCCAAGGTTCTTTTGCCGTTGAGTTTAAATTTGTTAAACAAAATTCCTTACAGATTTGAGATCTTAAATTAGTTGTCAACACCATATGCTTTCTTTTCTAATAATGCTTTTTATTCTAAATGGGAAAGGGAAAACTGCGAATGACTTGTGCCACATCTCTACGGAAAAAATTCCAGGGGCTAGTAAAGTATGAGTAGAAACTCGGGTCTATATATGGAAATTTCAGGTTTTCTATAGGCATAGGGAATGGGTAAGTGAAGCCATCAAGCACTGGGAAGTGCTGTTTAGGGAAAATTTTTTTATTACTATTGCTATAATTATATTTTGGCTGTGGAGGTTTGATGACACCTATCGTTGTAGTCCTTGGGATTTAATTGCCTTATTCATTTAGCTTCCCTTAAATTTTGCTTTGATCAAGCTGCTAAATGATTGAATTTTGTGCATTTTGAATCTGAATCTTTTGACAAATGTAAAGATGGGAAGCCTTGAGCTACAACAACATACTAAGCCTTATCCTCAATATAATTGTCTGTCAGTTAAGGCTTGTGGTATTGGGAACTAGTTTATACTCTCCCTTTGATGCCCAAAATGACAGGCATATTCTCCATGTACAAGGAGAAACAAATTGTAAATTTTATTATAAACTTTACCATTTGAAGCTTTCTTTTGTTTCAAATAACAATATTTTCTTAACTAGGCATCTTACATTCAGCTGATGTTGGTTCTGTCCAGGCCCATCAAGATGTTTTCAAGCAGCTTGTTGATCTGATTGGCATTACATCCATCATGGAGGTTGATATCATATAAATTGCAATCTTTGTCATGCAGTTTCTTTGATTAAACCTTGTATAGGAATCGAAAAATATTTTACTGCTTTCGGTGGGTTATTATCTTCTCATTAACTCTTTATTATTAGGTGTTGGTGCGACTTGTAGGTGCCGACGACCATCTATACTCCAATTCGATGGATGTGATACAATGGTTGGCTGATAGTGACTTACTGGAAATGATCGTGGACAAATTGGATACAGCAGTAAGTCTCAAAAAATGGCATCTTGGCTATACAAGTAACCCCTTTTTTGGAGTAGGAAATGAACCAAACCTCGACTGCCAGTCTATTTTAGTATTTGTCGATAGTTACTTGTCTAGTTTTTGTTGCCAGTTATATCAAGGTGGTTATATTTGTCCTTTGAGCCTAGTTGTGTAATATAATAACTATGGCTGTGTTTAGCTTGGGTTTTGCATATTCTCCATGGATTCTCTAATAAATGTATCTGTTTATCTCCATTCTCATAATCCTCTAGTCACCTTCAATTTATTATATTTTGTCTATGCAGCTTGTGGACCTTTAAGTAAATAATTAATTGTCCTTTTTATCCAATTTTATTTCCCCTGCATTTTATTTGTCACTGTATATGGTTTTGGCGTATTTCGAATGCTTGAAGGCCCTGCAATCCAAAGTGATTTATATTGGGTTTATCTGTTAGTTTATTCACATAATTTTTTGTATTACCATAGTGTCATGGAACTAATTGTCAGCTTTGGCTTCAGTGCACAATGCAAATTACGCAATGCTTACAGAACCTTAATCTGCAGATCTCACGCTTCTTAGTGCTTATCATTTTTTTTTTGTTAAATTATTACAATAATAGGAAGATCTAGAACTTCATTCATTTGTCAAGGTTATACTATGATGTGTCCCTTCTTGAAAGCCAAGGAAGAAGGAACTTCTTAAATTGAAATTTATCTGAAGGATTGTTACATTACTCAATGTTTCCATGTATATAGTTGTTGTCCATCTTCATCTCGTGTATCTGGTTCAGCCATATTTGATATCTTTTCATTTGGAAGGGAAAGTGTGGTGTTTGGCAAATGGAAGCTTTGCATAATTGCAAGTTTATCAGCATGGAGTATTAGTTACACTTGTAGTGAGGGATTGTTTGGCTAATGAGATGTAAATATTTGATGATATAAATAATAAATGTTTTGTGTTCTCCAGAATACTCCTGAAGTACATGCCAATGCGGCAGAAACTTTATGTGCCATAACCCGAAATGCTCCATCACCTCTGGCCACCAAACTATCTAGCCCAAGGTTGTATGACTAAACCTGAATACTCCTCTTAGATTGGCCTGTTATTTGGATAAATGATATGAATATTCATTGACTCTGTAGCTTTCTTTATGTGCAGTTTTGTTGCAAGGATATTTGATCATGCACTTAAAGACTCACATTCAAAATCTGCCCTTGTCCACTCGTTGTCTGTGTGTATTTCTTTGTTGGATCCTAGAAGATCAATTTCTTCACCCATAATGTATTCCTTTAAAAGCCAACACGTATATCAATTGGCTAGTCCTGATACTGTTGGTGCAATGCTTCCCAAACTGGGTGAGTCTGACTGCATATGTTAGTAATTTCTCTTGTGCTACTCTGTATGTGTTTATATATTTATTTTATGATCAGTAAAACAAGCCAAAAGAAAATAGTTCTTTTTGTATTGTTACATGTACTAGGGGCCACTTGTCAGATTTCTTGTTCGCTGAATCTTGACTCATATGGTCTATAGATCTGTTTCTATAATGATTTTTGGTTTATACCCAGTATTTTGCTTATTTTTCTTAGGATTATTCAGAAGAAAATGTGTAACTTTATAATGATGCTTTTTAGAGAATAAGTATGACAGGCAAATAGCTTTGCGATCTTTAAGAAATATTTCAACGGAGAAATTTTTGTTGGTCAGCATCCTTTATGTAGGCTGCATTTCACAAATTTCAACTATATGCAGCAACAAACCAATACTTGTACCAAATAAATTGGGAACAAAGGTAATAAGAGCAGGATTCTATACAAAGTGGTTAGAGTCTGTTTTTGATGGTGGTATGGCCGACAGAATGACTTGTTTTATAGCTATAAACATACCCAGATATAGTTAAAAGTAAATAAATTATGCATCATGATCATGTTTTATTACTCCATTGAAACCTAGGCATAATATCTATAATTTACTCCTTGGAATGTGTTTTAGAATTCAGTTTTTACTGAAATCTTCCTCAACTATCAAGTCAGACTTGGTATTTTCAAAGGGAAAAGCTAGGTTCAGTGACATAAACCTTGCTGAGTGGTAGATGATCCATTAACTGTCCTAGGCAGGCAATGGCATGTGTCAAAAGTGAAGAGGTAGACATATTGGCTAGAAAGAAAATATTCTTTATGCTTCTACTTAGTACTTACTGTGTTCTTTTTCATTGTTTTTTGAGTTGGGGTTTTGGGGGGGGGGGGGGGTTGTCTCACCCTTTGTTGGCATGATCTAAAAATTGACATTTTTGGGGGGATAGAAAGAACCTTTAAGAAAATACTCAAATACCATCAAATGCCCTTAACTTTCACTTTTTTCTAGTTAGTAATAACAGGTGGCTTGGCATGAGTTCCCTATTTTATTCAATTTGTAACCAGTATAAGCATTGATATAATTTCTGGTGTAGGGGACTTGCTGACACTGTTAAGAGTTTCATCTGATGAGAAGATTCTACTTACAACTTATGGTGAATTACAGCCCCCTCTTGGGAAACACCGTTTAAAGGTTGATATGTTAATTTTTGGTTAATTGTTTTTCATGCAACCCTCAAAATGATGTGAACTGTTGAATTTTTGGTTGGACACAGGATCCACATGATTCTATATTTGGCGTTTTAACATTTTATGCAATTGTCTTCCTGTTTATAGGTTGTGGAATTCATTGCGGAGCTGCTGAAAACTGGCAATGAGATGGCAGAGAAGGAATTGGTCGGTTCAGGGACAATTTTGAGGATCCTTGATCTCTTTTTCGAGTAAGACGTTACTTCATTAAGTAATTTTTGGCATTTAATAGCACACTAAATCGGCTGATTACTAGAAAAGAAAGCTTTGATATTTTGTCCCATGGAAGCTTCAGTTGGATCACCAGCTTTTAGAACTGCTAAGTTGTTTCTTAATATGTTACTTTTTCTGATGTAGGTATCCATACAATAATGCCTTGCATCATCATGTGGAGAGTATAATATATTCATGCTTGGAAAGCAAAAATAATGCCGTTGTTGATCATCTTTTTCAAGAGTGTAACTTGGTTGGAAAAGTTCTTCAGACAGATAAATATCCTACTCTTTCTGCTGAACTCAATCGGGTAGTTTTCTGGTCAAATAATGATTCAAAATTTTCTGGTTATGTGTCCAATTATGCATGGCATATTGCTTTCGCCTCGCATTTATCCTTGTGTAGAAGGTTAGGACTGGCATGTCTGTGAGGATTGGAAAATTGAGGGTACAAATACTTTAATTCAGGAAGCAATTCATAAAATTTAGCCATTTTTTTGTGCGTGGCAAATTGAACAGATATTTTTTCTAGTTGTCCTGGTAGTTCCTGCCATTTTGTTTGTATTGAAAATAGATCTGCCCTGTTTTCTTTTCAAATCATCATCCTCCTATCCTTTCTCATCATTTTTCCTTTACAGTTCCTCCTTCCTTTCGTGTGACTTGAAGTGAAAAATCTGATTGTGCGTCTCTTGTATTTGCAGCCAACTATACCTTTTGCTGGAAGACAGGCACCCCGAGCAGGGTACTTTGGACATCTGACTCGAATATCAAATAAACTTGTTCAGTTGGGAAGCAATGACAAACGCATTCAGCAATATCTTCAGGTCTGTGATAAGGCGGTCTTCAATTCTTCATTTCCAACTTAAAGAGAACAATTTTAACTGAGCCAGTACTTGGAATTGTTTGGAAAAATCTTCAGTTTTGTTGTCTTCTCTATCTGCTTGTTGCCATTATTTTGACCTATGCTCGATATGCATATCATCACGTGATCAGTATCTGAATTGTCCATGATATGTTTTCAAGTCCCCTAGCCAAGCTGCAGATAACGGCTTCCCTTAAAGCACCTGTTGATATGGCTCTTCTGAACTTTTTTGTGAAACTTGAATCTTTATAATGTTACATTTGCTGTATAAAACAAAGGCTAATGTCTATGCAAATATTGACAGTTTCACAATAAGTTATATGCCTTCAATTTTTATTTATTTATTTTCCCCCCTCTGCTCATGCAATATTGTTTCGTTTGCTTTAGGAAAATAATGAATGGAATGAGTGGCAGACTACCATCTTACAGGAGCGTAACGTGGTGGAAAATGTATACCGATGGGCTTGCGGGTATGCCTCTTCTTTATCTTTTGCACTTCATAAAAAATGAAACTAGTACAAATTATTGTTGCCCATTTACCATGAAGCATTGTCACATTAATCAACTACACGAGTGAATTCCGAGATGTTCTCTCAAAATTTTGAACATGTTTATATTCCTTCATGCCTTTCTGAAATATAATTTGTGTGATTCTGTTTTAATTTGTACTTTGCCAAGTGGGGGTACTGTTTCATCTCTCTGTTTTATTTCATGTGTGCAGTCGGCCAACTGCATTGCAAGACAGGACCAGGGAGAGCGATGAGGATGACGTCCATGATAGGGATTATGATGTTGCAGCTCTTGCAAATAATTTAAGCCAAGCATTCAGATACAACGCATATGATAATGTTGATACAGAGGTAGGCTCAAACAGCAATACCAGAAGAAGAAAAACCATTAGTAATCATCTCAAGAAATAAATTGGTTAATTCTTTCGAAATTATCTATGATCTTAATTGCTCTTTTGCAGGGTAATGGATCTCTTGAGAGAATTGATGAGGTAATTTATGCTTAATCTTTAATTTATTTGTTATCTGTTGGCAGATATGAAACTAAAGAATGGATATATAATGTAGAAATGACTGTTATAAATCTAGTTTCACATTCTTGCTCGTACCAGCCAATATTGGATGATAGTGGGTGTCTTGGATGGTTCCAGGATGCATTTTTTACAGATTTTACATTTTGTTGGTCTCAGTTTTGATTTTTTCCATTTTATATAACATTTCTTTTGTATGTATTTTTGACTGTATTATGTGTTATTACTTCTCCCACATATATCTTAATAAGATACATGCTTCTGTAATATACTATATTGTTTATAGTAATAAACCCACATGGAATGCCAGAGATACAGGCACTGCTGCTAGTTGTATTAATATTGTGTGGAAAGGACACATAGGGGAAACAAGTGTTGCAACCCCTTTCCTTTATGAATTCCACAGTGCTTAATTTTGGTCATTGATTGATGAAATGCAGGATGTTTACTTTGATGATGAATCTGCAGAAGTTGTGATTTCATCCCTAAGGTTGGGTGATGACCAGGGAAGGTGAGTTTCATTGTGATTTTCTAGTGAAATTTAAAGTTGCACAAATAGGATAGATCCAACTATTTTGATTATATGCTGAAAAAGATTTGCAACTGCAACTGTAGGTTTATATACTTTGTTTCACAGGATAAGCGGTGTTTGTCCTCTTGCAATAACTGTAACAAGTCCCAAAAATAGATTTGTCATAAGAATTGTATAGAAGGGGAAAAGAAAATACGAAAGACTTTGAAAGACAAGAAGTGGGAGTTTTTGCAAGAATGAATACGCATACAATAGTAAATTGAATATTTTCCTCTATTTTGCAATATTATTGTGTGGGCTTTTGTGATGCTCAAGAAGTTAGAAACTGGCTATCAAGCTAGCGTTTTGTCATCATTTGAAACTGTTTGATTCTTTCTTGCAGAAGTCTATTTACAAACTCCAACTGGTTTACTTTCCAAGATGACAAAATTGGTGATGCACCTGGGAGAACTTCACTTCGTGATATGATGGATGATATCAATTTGAACGGAACATCAAATGGTGGTAACAGCAGTAGTGATGATGAGGTAGTGGTCGGAGAGGATGAGGAATTAACTGAGAGCAACACTTTTGCCAATGGCTCGTCTGGCTCTAAGACAAACCCGTTCGATAACTTCTATGGAAACAACCCTGTAAATGGGGACGACTCAGTTCCCCAGAATGAGAAGGCCAGTGCATCTGGTGACCTTGGTTTCTTCCGTTTTGAGACCTCGGACAACGATGATCTGTTTGAAGACAGGCCCATACCTGAATGGGTCGCATGGGGAGAGAGATCAGACTTTCAGGTTGGTGCATCAAGTGTGAACCCGTTTGTTGACCAGAACGACGCTAGTCACAATCCTGCTAGTTCAGTGGAGACGAGCACTGGCCAAATTAGTTCCACCACTTCAATTGGAGGCTCTCTGCCAAATGGCACCTCCAGTTCTACAGATTCCAGTGATGATTCAACTAAATCTGATCCAGGTCAAAAAAGCATCGCTGTACCCTCCCTGTTTGAAGAGGACGTTGAGTTTGTGGGTGTAGAACCAGAGGGGACGGAGAAGGCAATGGAGCCAGCTCTCGAGGAGGGGATTGTTGGGGAAGCTGGGCTATTGAAGAGCAATCTAGCTCCAAAGGGTCAAGAAAAGGAGGATTCTGAAGATGATGGATCGGGGATGAAGGAATTCAACGATGCAAACTATTGGAGAGTAGATCAAGAGGTTGCAATGTTGGAGTATGGGGTCAGTAATTTTTAACGCTGAAATCTGAGGATATCCCATTCTTAGTTATCAGGGGGTTACGCGACTCAGCATATGTACAGTGCATTACTGTTCCGATTGGGATCATGTTGTAGGGTTCGCAGTGGTGGTTATGATTATTTACTACACTCGTTTTAGGGTCATGACACTCTACTAAGATTTTGTGCCCCTCTGCTTAAGCATGATTCGTCATTGTGTAATATGAAACTTCAATGTTTATTTTTTTTTCTTTTTTATGGGAATTTCAGTCAAATACCCACTTAACATGCTCGTGGAAGGGGATTCTGGTCGGTCTGATAGTTTCTTACTCAATTTTCACTTATTTATGGTGGTGGGATATTGGACGATTGCTATAGTCGGTCACGACCTTTGAACAAGGCATTTTCCGTTGAGCAATGTCATTCATCATCGCTAGAGATAATAACTGGCCTAGGTGACAGTGAGACCCTCGATCTATAATTCAATAGACTAGAAGCTTTTAATGTTTTGAATAATGGATCAAGCATTCATTGTCGCCTAAATCAGTGAATATTTTCTCTTTCAAATGCTAACGTGAAAAGGCAAATTAGGCAAAATTGAATTTTTTTTGTCGACTATTATTTATAATCTCAATTTATGTAGCGTTAATGTGATATTAGATGATTCATTTAATTTCATCTTCATCATCTACAGAGACTAGTGGATCTAAACAGCATTAATTAAGCATTTGCCAGGTGCCCTACCAATGCTTGTAATACGTTTTTAATTTAAAATAAAATAAAATTATAACTCAACTAAAATCTCCCAGCCACAAATCTAAACCAAAATTCTGACTAACGACCCAGTGGAGTCGCCTCCAATAGGCTCGTCGCAACAAGGCTAGAGACTCCACTCCCGTCCAAGTCTCCAATCTCTTTAGGTGAGCCCAGTTCGGTTTAGATAAAATTTAAAATTTTAGTATATATTAATAAAAGTTAATAGAATATGTGATTAAAAAGTTGTGAATTTTTTAAAATGTATGAATAAAATTATTTATTGATTTTGACTTAAATTTATTTCGATTTTTTAGTCAAATCAAATGGGGACTAAATCTTTTAATCCTTTTCTATTTTTTTTTTCTTGTTGCAATTTCAACGTGTATTTATTTGATTATTTTACATGTATATTATTGTATTTTAACTTTAAATGATACTGACTACTATTTTAGGGTCCATGGTTTTTAAATTTTACAATGCTGTATTTATTTTTGAACGTTATATTTTTCAATCTATGTTGTATTATTTTCTAGGTAGGCCATAAATAAAATTCGGTTCGATTTTGAAGAGAACTTAATCACCAACAAAGAATCAATGCTTGTTTTATAATGGCACCATTGACACCATCTATAATTAGTGAACTGCAATAATGGAATGGATCCGATTTGATATGGTTCAGGTTTCATAATCAAAAAATGTCAAATACTAATCCAAACTACAGTACAAAGTTCTATCATCAGTATTATAATCCAAAAATAAAACAATGAGTCCTCGTTCAATGCAAAAATTAACTTCAATCTTTGTGCAAAATATTATTTAATGAGTCATTCACCAAAAAATATATATAAATATAATTAATTAAAAATTAGACTGGATTAGAACTCGTTATCGATTCTAGGTGACAGAATTAAAACCGCATCAAAATTGGATGGTTCTTGGTTCTAATAATAATAATTATAAATGCAATGCAATGCAATTAATAATAATTATAAAATTAAACTTTAATAATAATAATAATAATGTAATAACATGTCAGTATTAATAATTATAAATGCAATGCAATGTAAAGATTTCTGTTCAAATGTTACTCCACGTCATTTGTTATTTGATTGCAAGAAACGGTTGTGATATTTGGTTTGCATGCACATAATGCGATAAGATATAATCGATCAAGAGTCCTTTCACTTATAGAGCTGTCCAAAGAATCCCAATTGATCAAGAGTCCTTTCACTATGGAATTATATAAGGAAAAGGACTTCTAAAAAAGTAGAAAACGTTAACAGTGATATACTCCTCTCGGGATTATGCCGTGCAAATTTCGGACGGTGTCTTTAATTGAGATTGTGATGGATTTTAAAAATTCTTCTAAATTTAAATATCCTCAATTGAAATTTTAATATATTTTAATAAAATCCATAAAAATTTAAATGTTCCCAATCAAGATTTTAATTAAACTCAATAAAATCTTTTAAAGTTTAGGGGGGTGTATTAATCGAGACTTTTAAAGACTTTTAGAGATTTAAAAAGTTTGGGTGTATTCAATAGAGACTTTTATAGACTTTTAAAAAATCTCCAGAAGTTACGGGGTATTCAATTGAAACTTTTTAAAAGTCTCTACAAGTTTTGGGGTATTCAATTTAGAGGGACTTTCAGGGAATTTAAAATTTCTTGGACTTTCAGAGACTTTTTAATAGAAAATATAAATAGGATTTTTCTCCGAAAATCTCTCATCCATAGAGAGATTTCTAAAAAGAGTATGCTATTCTTATTTCCCTCTAGGTTTTTCCTCTATCTCTTCCAATTCCATGCACATAATGCGATGAGATATAATCGATCAAGAGTCCTTTCACTTATAGAGCTGTCCAAAGAATCCCAATTGATGTAAAAAATACAATGACAGAGGCTCATTTATAGAGCTGTCCAAAGAATCCCAATTGATCAAGAGTCCTTTCACTATGGAATTATAGAAGGAAAAGGACTTCTAAAAAAGTAGAAAACGTTAACACTGATATACTCCTCTCGGGATTATGCCGTGCAAATTTCGGACGGTGTCTTTAATTGAGATTGTGATGGATTTTAAAAATTCTTCTTATAAATATTTCTCGATATCTCACATTTAACACTGTGAAAAGCATATTTCCTTAAAAAAAAAAAAAATTCCTCAAAAGCCTTTAAAAGTCTTTAGTAAAAGTCTCCACAAATCCACGAAAATTTTTTACTAATTCCTACCAAATTCATAAAAATTACTTAAAATTTCACAAAGTCCACAAAAGTCACCCACTTAAAAAAGTCTCCAAAAGTTTTTAAAAATCCCAATTGAATACACCCCCCTTAGATATCCTCAATAAATAGTGGATTTATAAAGATTACATAAAAAGAGGGATTTTAAAATATTTGGATAGATTTCAAGCCTAAAAATACATACAACCAAATCATTTGAAATTTCACTATATTTGATGAGATTTGTATGAAATTTGTGAAAATCTATTCAAATCTACAAAATTCATTAGAATTTATAATCCTTTAAAATCCATCAAAGTCTTCGTTCAGAACATCCTCGTTCATCTCATAACTAATCAAATTATACAGGTCATTAGTTTAATTATAAATATTTTTTTATATATTGAATATTATTATTTTCCATAATTGTTTATCGAAGAGAATGGTGAATATTTTTTTTTATTTGATTGAATAAATTTTGACTCAATTCTATCTCATCGAATTATGTGCATGCAAACCAAATATCACAACCGTTTCCTGCAATCACATAACAAATGACGTGGAGTAACATTTGAACAGAAATCTTTACATTGCATTGCATTTATAATTATTAATACTGACATGTTATTACATTTTCTTATTTATATATATTTTTAGTAAGTTATGCTCACATCGAAATAATGCGCGTCTCTAGAGTTGATTGATGTGATGTGCGTAATTAATAAATGTCAGGAATGCCAATGTTATGCAAAAAGGGTGGGGAGGAGAATATATATTTACTTGTTATGAAGAGTTAAGTTGTAAGAGTTTCATTATCTTTGTCTCTTGTCAAATCTTGGGTATTTATAGTTGAGAATAGCAGTTAGATGTGGGACACGTGTATGCATCTGACGGTGTGAGGCATCTGCTCATACTACGACTGTCAGTAAGGTTAAAATTACCTCACTCTTATCTTTTGCACCACTGAAATATGCTCCAGGAGGCAGAGATGAAAGAAGAGTAGATGGTTGGTTGCTCCACTTTGGGGGGGGGGGGGGGGGAAAAAATTTTGTCCATTTGCAAATTTTTGATGGGCAAAGTCGAGAAGGCGACGAGATGAAATATCATTATTGAAAAGGTGGGACCAGGACAAAGAAAAAGTATTAGAAGGGCCGGCCAAGTCTATGATTCATTAATGTTATTTTGGATTCAAAATACATTTTTACCAAACAATGAGGCCACGAGGGCTCAATTGGGTAGCGTAACTTTTTAGGAGTTTAGTTTTTTATTTATTTCCTTAGGTAGTGTAACTTTTTAGGAGTCTAATTTTATATTTATTTCGTTCACAGATGCTAGTCAATTATGGACTTTAGACGACATTGCAATAAAGTACCACTTTTTATTAGAAAATAAAAATGAAGAAGTTCAACTCAATTATTGTAAGTCCGACGAGCGAGTTCTAGATATCCTTACAAAGATCACCGCATCTATCATCTATGGCTTGAAGTGAATGAGGAATGATTGAGCTTCAGTCGACACTCTCGGGGAAGTGGAAGGCTACAACCTTATAAGGCCTCCATAGGAGTGAATAGGAGGACAAATAGCCCATTCATATTTCTTTCTAGATGAAAATCATAGCCTAGTTTCCTAATAAATGGTTGAGACATTCCTTCTAAGCTGGAGGACCCTACTCTCCTTCCATTGTAGATGCTAAAACAAAGAGGGCCCAGACTCAAGGGGAGGTTGACTCTAACGGCAAGTCTAGTCAGAATAGGAAGAAAGGATGTAATTGAATCTGTTGGAGGAAGCAATAGACGAAATGATTCTTAATCGTTTTCTAAGAAAAATGATTGAGCTGGTTAACAACTCTCTTTAAGAGAGAGAGAAAAGTCTTATTTCAGTGCAAAGGTTATGGTCTTGTAAGAATTGGAAGACTCTTGTATGTATGATAGCCCCCTCTTCCCACTACTGGTGGATTATTGGGCAGAATGGTTGATAGAAGCAATGTTTTTAGCACATATTTAAAATTCATTGTTAACTTTAATTTATGTTAAATATGGATTTTAATTTTTAGCAATCATGGCCTTTAGTAAGAAAGTCAAAAGTTCCATTATGTATTAATTAAGATTAAGATCATAATCAAGCAAAAGACAAATTAACTCAAATATAGCAAACAAATATCAAACATTTATAAAAAATCAAAAGTTCCATTATGTATTAATTAAGATTAAGATAATGATCAAGCAAAAGACAATTAATTCACATATAGCAAACAAATATCAAACATTTATTTAAAAAAAAATGAATAACGTGCAATGTACGGTTGACTATGACTTGTTTAATTAGAATATATGTCTCAATTGAAATCTAGAAGTGAATATTATGTTCCATACTCACTCCAAATTGAAATTTACTATACAAATGAAGAGTGAGATTAGTGGTGGCAATGGGTTGAGCTCGGCCCACGAGCTCGTGAGATCACGAGCCGAGCCTACCAGCTTAAGATTTATTATTATATTTTTTTATATTTTTAAATTTTTGGACTTCTTTTGTTCACATTTTTGACGAGCCCACGAGCCGTACGCAAGCTAGATTGGGCTCGTCGAGCAAACCTCCTACTTGACTCGAGCTCGAGCTAGTCACGAAGCGAGTTCGAGCCTACGAGCTACTCAGTCTTTTTGCCACCCCCAGTGTGAAACAAAAAACTTATTATTTTACTTACAGTAGAAGGTTACGTCGTGTTTACGGTATGAGGAATTTTTTAATGAAAAAGTAACAAAGAATGCATAAAAGGGTGTGTGTGTGTGTGTGTGTGTGTGTGTGTGTGTGTGTGTGTGTGTGTGTGTGTGTGTATTGTCAGTATATTGGTATTGTATATTTTTTCTGAGTGACCTGACCTGCCCCTTAGCGGGGACTAAAAGCGTAATTTCTCGCGACAAGATAAATTTCTCCAAAAGAGATAAAAGTCGGGTCGGATTTCCAATTAAAAAATTAAAATCCGATCCGGACAACAGCAGAATCTCAGTCGTTCAAGTAAACTGACAACTAAATCCTGACCGTATGCTTGAGATGAATTATTCTGACGGTTTTTTTAATTTGAAAACGACACAAGAGAATCCAATAAATGGGCCCACCGCACGTGCTGACACGTCACAAAATTTATGTCGTTTTTACTGGTTATTTTGACTTTACTACCAAGCCAATTAATAATATTTTAAGTTTATTTTACTTTTTTATTTTAAAGTTGGTAGGACTTTCTCTTTTCTATTTTTGTTTTGACAAAGAAAGAATGAAACACGTAAGAAGTGAAGAATAAAAGATTACTTTCATCATTGAAGATACAACCTTCAAAAGTTAGTTTTTGAATTCTCAATTTATTTAAATTTGTAAATTTGAGTTTTCCATAGTTGAAGCCGTTAGTTAATTTGAGTGTTAAAATTGAAAAGTAAAACAGTCAAATCAATTACTCCACTTCGATTGAGAATTGCGTGCAATATTAAAGTTTACATTGACTGTTTCCATCACTTGATGACCCAAACTTACGTAGTTAAATAGGTAGGATTCGTTTTTTGAAGGTTGTGAATGTGGAGACTTCAACCTTAATTTTTCTTTGGTTTATTTAATACACTTGAATTACTTTATTTTTTTGAATATAAATTCAAGGAAATTTTATATTTCAGATGCGTGAATACTTTGTATTGAGTAAAATGTTGAATTTTGTGTTAAAAAGTTTGTCGATTAAGTATTTAATTAAACTATCTTGTAAGCAAATTCAATACCGGTGTCTGTCTCTACATAATCAATATTTTTAGTTAGAATTGCTAAGATTTTACTTTTCCAACCTTATCAATTCACGATAGATGGAATCAGCTAAGCTTAGCAAAAATGTCATCACACCAAATTTACTACTTTCTACTAGTAATTATCACATTCCGTAAATAATCAGGATATTATAAAGTATTTAAAAAAGCATTTTAAAAATATTATCACCAATATGTGTGTTTGGACAGAAAACAAAGGGGGATAATATTGGAATAATGAGAATTGAATTTGGCCCCGTTTTGTTCAGCCTTAAAATTGTTAAAATTTAAGTCAAATTCAACAATTAATCTTAACAATACATTTTTTGAGATTCATTTTATTTAACTACATATTTAATCAATTTTTATCAAAATAACTTTAGGCTTATGGGTCTCACAAGTTGAGCCGTCCATAAGCCATCTTGATTTTTTTTATTTTTTTTTATTGTTGTTGTCGTTTTTTTTAATAAATTAGTAAAATGAGGCAAAAAGGAGCAATTTTTTAAAAGATTAATAAATCAAGTCCAAAAATGAGGAAATAAAGCAAGTCGACCCACAAGATTAAACGACTTGGCTCGTATAGACAAGCCCAAATGAGCCGGCTCGCGCTCATCGGTTCAAATGAGCTTGAATTGTGAAAGAAATATTGGCTCGAGCTGAGCCAAGTAGAGTCGAGCTCACAAATCGCTCGACCCATTTACCGCCCCTAGTATTCGCTGAGACTGCCCCTCGTTTTCCTCAATTTTTAGAAATTTATTTTTGACCTTAGAATTGTAAATGAAGATTATAGAAACTAAGATTAGATGTGGGATTTGTGAAATGATTACATACATTGATATGCTATGTTTGTCTTCCATTATAAGATTTCTTATGACTCACAAATGATGTCATGCTTGAATTAAGTTGTTGCATGTCAAGTCAAGTGATAATATGTTAAGAGTATTAATGGTTTTTCCAATTTTTTACATGGAGGGAGAAATAACTATGATATCTAGTTGAGGGCTATTAGATTACATAGAACAACCATACTTTTGCGACTATAGCATCCTCATTCTTAGAGTTAAGTAAATCGTGACACTTCTTGATTGTTGATGATGCTGTATCTTACCTAAATGTTACATAATACATGGGTCTGACAGCAATAATAATGTCTAGTTGAGCATAAGAGTATCTTCAACGCAACTGTGAATTGCTAAATTCTTTTAGCCACATAAATAGAAAAAGTAGATGTTTTTAAAGAAAAATCATCCCTAGTGCAAGTTGATCAGGATTCCGTCAAAATGGTATAAAAGAAAAAAGAAGATAGTATATAGAAATCTGTCTAGATTTAGGAATTCTTTTATTTCGAGCCAAAAGATACTATATACCTTACTATGATTATTTCGAGCCAGATTTGTGTATTTAAGTAAACCTTTTGGCCCAATTCCAAGATGATTGAAATATTTTATTCTTTTAAAGTATTGTTAAGACTATATTTGGTATAAATTCTTTAAAATTTATTCATTTTCAATCACACATTTTCTTAATAAAATAATTTTTTCGATGAGCCCATAACATTTTTCTTTTTTTAACGCACGCTCTCCCAAAATTTCACATTTTATAAATATTATTCTTAAAATCAACATAAAGTAGGTCCTAAGTCTCAAAATCATTAAGCAGTAAAAAAATCTCATTAAATAATAAAGAAATTTTTTATATTGTGATTTCATCATGACTCTTACAAATTTTCACATTATCATAATTATAGTAACCGAGAAAATAGCATGATTTAATCAAGAATTATTAAGTCAAAGAGGGCATTAATGTTAGGGCAATTAAACACACTACGGTCTCGAGCACCAAGGGGGCGACGGGAGTGGAACTACACGTGACGTGATTATTCATTGTATCAAATTTTGATCAAAACCACACCTCAATTTAGATGTCATAACAATTCAATAATGGGGTCGTCACTTTACAATGTGGGGGTTGTCAACATATTCCAAACTCAATCAAGTACAGCCCATCCATTGCACATATTTCGAGTATTTTAAGATTTGGTTGACAAGATTTTTGAAAAGCTAATAATTATTTTTGAGATTAAAAAATTACTTCTAAATATGTTCGAATAGTTTTCTAGAAGTATTTTATCCAGTTATAAGAATTTTTAGAGGAAACGCACATAAAATAACTTCATCCGAAAATTCTTCTACAAGTAACAGAATTCATGTCAAACAGACCCTTAGTATCAAATATAGATTTTCTCGAATAAATCATCTTATGTGATGTGACATTAAATATTGAGATAAATGAGACGAGACGAGATAAGAAATTTGGACTCATATCAAATTATATTTTAAGTAGATAAGAATACACTGATTCGATAGAATAAAGTTTATCAAGAATAGAGTTCTGAAGAGGGCCTTTAACCTAATCCTATATCAGTCAATATATTCTTGTCTATTTTTGGTAGGGATTAAGTTATATTTCAATTTTAAGGGGAAATTGCAGCCACAATATTAAATATTTTACTTTTATGCAGATTTGACCCATACCTTTAATTTGTGCCACATGGTATCGAACCTTTAAAAAACTCGCACTCCGAGTCTAATTTAATAGAAATTGTTAGTTTGACCATTACTTGACCAGAGAATTGACCTTGACCATAATTTTCACTAATTTTAAAAGGATAAAATGGTAACTTTACATTTTCAACAAAAAATACAATTGTAATATATTTATAATTAAATAAAAAACAAAAATAAAACACACCACCCACCACCATCCCTTTCTTCCCAAAACCCTTTACCCCAAAACCATCGGCAGCTATCGCTGGCGGCACCACCAGCCTACGTCGGTCAACGCTCCTTCCACCACCACTCCATTTGGATTATTTAGGCCACTTCTTCTTCTATTAAAACCCCTAATCTACAATATAAATCTCTCTCAATTTGTATAAGTAAATGAATTGAGCATAAAATAAGCATTGGGCATTGGGTTATGAATCTGGTGCCTGTGAGTTCACTTTAATTCAATTTGTACTTGTTTTTTACGATGTAGTTGTTGGGTTTGAATCCAGTGAGCCCTTCTGGCTTCTCTACTTCTTCTTCAGTAGGTGGTGGTGGTTGTTGGACTCGTTTTCGGTTGGGGCCATGTGGACAACAGATGTCGAATCCACCTGCACACACGTAAGCCAGATCCAAAATGCTAAGACGCACAAACGGTTATGGAAAGTTATGAAAAGGGGCGTGGGAGCGGCTCAAAGGTTCGAGACCTTTGGTGCTTGTGAGTTCACTTTAATTCAATTTGGACTTGTTTATTGCGATAAAGTTGTTGGGTTTGCATTTGGTGAGCCCTTCTGGCTTCTCTCCTTCTTCTTCAATAGGTGGTGGTGTTAGTGGGTTACTATGCTGGTGGTGGTGGTTGTTGACCTCGTTTCCGGTTGGGGCTACGTGGACAATAGATATCAGACCCACCTGCACACAAGTAACCAGATCCAGAACGCTAAGACGCATAGACGATCTAGAAAGTTCTAAGAAGGGGCGTGGGAGCGGCTCAAATGTTCGAGACGGAAACGTTCGAAATTCGGCAAAACATTTATGGGACGATCATACAATAATTACCAATCGAAGTGGATGAATGCTATGTAAACTTGGTTGTACTTGCAAGAGAGTAAAATGATGTGTAGTGTTTTGTATTCAAAGTTGCATTAGTCCTACAGGAGTTATATGGGAGAGTATATATAGTGGTGCAAATTGAATTGTGGCCCTCGGATGGGAGTACACGTGGCTTCATTTTCTTAATTCACATATCTAATCATAGGCATCATTTTTGACTTGTCAGCTTGCTATGCATTCATTAACTGTGCAGAGCCACTTCTTTATTTGACAAGACTTGACACTTAAACCTTATGACAAACGTCCCATCAGTCATTCAAAGAAGATACTTGTGTGTAAAATCA
Source organism: Olea europaea var. sylvestris (assembly GCF_002742605.1). Classification (NCBI taxonomy): domain Eukaryota; kingdom Viridiplantae; phylum Streptophyta; class Magnoliopsida; order Lamiales; family Oleaceae; genus Olea; species Olea europaea. Next base: position 8,181,701 of record NC_036240.1, read on the forward strand.
GATCTCTTGGAAGCAGTGATATGATAAGGTGCTTTGGAGGCTTGAGCTTCGGCATAGGGGCCTCGGACTCACCCACCTCGGCCAATGGTCTTCGGATTTCATGATGCTTAGCCTCGGTTGAAGAATTGACCGCTTTACATTCCTCATTGGTTTTAGGGCCTCGGCCATCATGCAATGTGCTTCGGCTTGAGTGGGCCAAGTGTTACAATGGGTCGGCCACGTGGAAGGAGACGTAACAATGGTAGTGTTAGTGTTTTGCTGTAGGTTGTGGCTATGGTGATGGTGTTCAGATCTCTTTCACCATGGATGGCTATTGATGCGTGGGATCTGGTGGATATGTTTCAATCTGGTGTTTCAATGTGGCAGTGGAATTTCATGGATAGGATTTGTTAAAGGTACAAACAAGCAAAATTGATAGTAGAACGCAAATGGATGGTGTTTCATTACAAGTGGATGATGACGGTTAAGGCAGCAGTGGTCAATGAGGTGCATGGCGATGGCTGAAAAGTTCGTTAGGTTCTGGTTTTTGGGCTTGGGTGGGATGAGTGGAGAAGATGTAAGGTTTCTTCTTCTTTCGGCTTTTAATTTTAATTATTTTATTTTTTAATTATAAGAAATATAAATTTATCATTTTAGCCTTGTAAAAGAAGTCAAAATTAGGTCAAATCTTTAACTTTTGGTCAACTAACAGAGAAAGCAACAGTTTTTGTTAAATTGGATTTCAGGTGCGAGTTTTTAAAATGTTTGATACCATGGGTAGCACAAATTAAATGTTTGAGTCAAGTCTGCATAAAAGTGAAAAGTTTGTACCGTGGTTGCAATTTTCCCTTTCTATAATGGAAAGTCCAATCCAATAAACAAAACATCAAACTGAGTACCATAGAACAAATGGCTAATGCACATAATCAAAAGAATAAAAAATAAAATATAAGACTAGCATCAACAATCTCATGAAAAATACACACAAACTAAGCTATACCCTTAGCTAGACATGATGGTGGAAACTTCACAAAATTGAAGCCATATCATCAATCCATTGAACATACTTTGGTCAAGTTTCTTCCAAATTCCTACCTGATAGAGTAAACAACCACAATTTTATCAAGACATTCATACATAATTTCCTACTTCGACTCGAATGCTACTAAACAAATACGCTCATGGGTCCTGCTCGGTTAGAAGAATCTAGTCCACATTCAGCAGTCGGCACACCAATAATCAATTTCCTGAAATACAAAATCGATGTACCTTCAATTCAATGGTTACACCCAAAATGAGAATTAGGATAAACAAGCATATCTCACAATTTTTTTGTACCATCATATTTGAAGAGCTTTACTTGATGCATAACCCCAAAAATACATAGATTAGCATGGAACACAAGAACTTACCTTTCAGCACTTTGACTACTGGGTCTCCCGAGAATCGTCAATCGTTTTACTGTCTTCATGAACTCACTGCAGGACAGTAAAATGGACAAAAAATGTCCACAGAATGCAATCAAGAAAACTTAAATGCCTTTCAAGTGTAAAATTCCAGATGTCACCAAAATAAAAAATAAAAAATTGTATGTATGTTTACCCGAACGACTCATCTCCAGCTTGTTTAACACAACCTGCTGCATCTCTATAGAACACACGACTCACCATTTCAGATTTTTCAATCCCAAACATGTGTTCTAACTTTTTATATAGCTCTTCATATGATCCAAGAACTGACAGATCAAGGGTCTGGCCCACATCCTCTGATTCCAAGAATACTTTGCAGTGACCAGTATCCAGTCCAAGTTTAGCTGCATGACAGCCTGGCTTCCACAGAGACAAACTCTTAGGAGTACGTTGTTGGTCAAAAACAAAGTTTTCAGCCTTGAATGGTGTCCCACCTGAGGAACTCCTTGCGGATGACACTTTATAAACTGCATCACTGGAGCAATCAAGAGACATCTGCTGCTCAGTGAGTATCGGCTGACCAAAGAGTACAAACCGAGGTGTTACTACATGGTCAGTTTTCTCCGACTTCTTACTAGAATTCCCCATGCTTAACAAGCAAGATATATTTTCATTACTATCCATGTGGCTTCCAACAATATTATCAGAAGTTTTACCATGGGGATCAAGATGCAGGACACTGGATGGTAACAGTCCCAACTGCAGTTTGTTGCTAAGGTGGAGATCTGTTAAAGGGACTCCGATTTGAACATGCCTGGCTCCCTGTATACCTGCAGAAATGGTGTCAGATAGACAACTAAAGGGACTGCTCGGTCCAATTGGATTGCCTGAAAATGACGGCATAGGAAAGCGGCCGTCAATTGGAAAATCTGAATGATGCGGTAAA
>NC_036240.1:8184778-8190291 GCF_002742605.1 Olea europaea var. sylvestris
TTGAACTTGTTGACAAGAACATGTAATTCATGTACTTGGGTAAGAAGGGAAATATTTCAAGAAATTTAACATCAAAATACCTCGAAATTAGAAATTTTTTAGTACCTTCTTCTTTGACTTTGTACTTACTCTCCAAAGCATTCAAAATCTTCGTTGTAGAAAAAGTGTTATTGTATAGATCATACAACTTATCGGATAGTGCATTGAGAATATAGCTGCGTCATATATGTTCATTCTCTTGATGCTTTTGTCTATCGATTTTACGGCTTCAGTTTCACCTTTTGTTGGTTTTGGTAGCGATGCTGATTCCGAATCAAGTATGTAAAATATCTTCAATGCCGTTAGAAGGAAATTCAATTTGTCTTGCCATCTTATGAAGTTTGTGCCATCAAAACGATCCAAATGTACGAGGTCTTGATTCATCAACTTGATCGTCGTCGTAGTGGTTTCATTCTCCATTGCAAAATATCATTTGAGATTGTTGGATAATATTGTTGCATACAAGGAAGTGGAGAAGAAATGAAAACAAAGAACAAGAAGAAAATGAAAATTTAAGAAGAAGGCTCGAACACGTAATCGTTGTCCTCAAACGATATCACCCTCCCTCCGATTAAATTTGGTGCTTAAAGGTATTTTCGACAAATGATTTGCAGGACTAATCAATCTTTGATAAGGATTAATCACTCAAGTACTAAGTGAAATTCTTAAAAAAAAAAAAAAAAAAAAAAACAACTTGAGAATATGATGCTTTTTACAGCTTAACAGCGTGAATGCATGCGGCTTGGTTTGTGGTGCATATGAGCAGAGGAAATCGGCGATGAAAATGCGAGATTCAACAACAATACTCGAAATGAAAAGAAAACCTGAGTATAAATCTCAGATACTACTGCTATAATTAACACAAAACATCTCCCTGAAAACCGTCGGTACAGTTAAATAAAATAATCAACAGAAAATAATCTCTCACTCTATCAGTCAATTCTTTATAAATCTCTCCCTCTCTCTCGTTTGTACGAATATAAAACGACAACGTTCAGAAGGCTCCAATTCTTTCTCACCTGATTCCTGGTTTGTCTGCTACTGATATGTTTATTCAGATCTGATTTGGGTTTTTAATTAAGAGCAATGATTAATTAATTATTTATCTAACAAATTGCCCTTTTAATATTTCAACTTTTTATTTGCATTAATTTCCTTCGATCTTATTTCATCACTCGTACTGATATGGAAGTTCAAAACATATTTTTTTACCGCTTTGTTTAGTATATTTGCGTTTGTAAGTGTCCATACTGTCTCAATTATGCTACCGAAAACTCTTAAAACGTTGAAATGGAAAATCGTTCTAATTGAAATGAACTTTCTACTTAGACGCTTTCAACAATTTCTAGGGGATGCAATCCTCCCAAAAATAATAAAATTGTGAAAAGAATTCTTTTGACAAGAAGAAGATTGGCCCTCGAGATTTTAAATTATAAATTTAGACGTAGAAATGTTTTATTGTAATTAAAAAATATTTTAATATTTAATTTTTGTGTAAAGTTGTAAATTTATAGTTTATGAGATAAGAAAGAATAAAAGTGATTTTATTACAATAGAGTGATGTGCAACAAATATAATTTTTATTTAACTCTAATAATTAGATAATTAGAAAAGAGGAGATGTTTGTGATTAGTTGAGAAAATATCGGAGAGATGAGAAGAGATATCTCGTGAGATTTACGGACACAGTCTTTTTACTTTTATTCTTTCTTATAAACTATAAATTTACAACCTTACACATATTTGACCCTTGTAAATTTATAGTAGAAAAAGTTAGTGGAAAAGACATATTTGACCCATGTTTAATGTTTTCATTATCCCAATCCTTCATTTTTAAATGGGAAAATGGCGCAAATGATCCTGACCTTTGCACATATTGTGCAATTGGACCAAATCTTTCAAAAAAATTGTGTAAATGATCCCAAATCTTTTCATTTTGGTGCAAATGGTCATTTTTTCGATGGATTCCGCCCAAAAATACCTTTTGTTTGGCTCATGGACTGCATTTTATTTTAAGAGATATTTGCATATGCAGTCCCAACCTTTAAAAAAGTATCAATCATCTCCCTTGCCAATATTTTGTCTTACTCTCATCCCCAACTTTTAAGAGATTAAAAGCAACTCCCTCTTGTTAAATGTTAATTTATATTTAAAAAAAAAAATCTTTCTTAAAAAATAAAATTAAAAATAAAATTAGTTAACAAATAAATGTATCTAGAGGTTAGCTCTATTGTTTTTGGATCTACTCGTGTGGGAGTGATTATTGGAAAGTGGTGTTTTTGAAAAATATATCGTTAAAGAGGAGAAGAATATAGAAAGTGGGAGGCTAAAAGGAGGAGGATTATAAAAAAAAAATACGTCTTTATTTATTAAAAAATATTAAGGAAATTCCTATATTATATTGATGTCCGGTGCATGTAGATGTTGGGATATGTGTCTTCTACAAAAGGACAACATTAACTAATGTCAATCCATGAATATTTAGATTTAAAGAATTTCAAGCGAACATATTAAAAGAGGTATAAGTATACTAAAATCATTGTAATAGGTTGTGGTTGCAAATGATCTAGTGGCAATAAACTTATTAATAAATGTGACTATAATCTTAATGTAATTACGACAAGGATTTAAGCATGCAATCTAAACTTATTTGATGAAACGATTCTGTTTCTTAGAACAATATGTTTTGTGTCAAATTGTAATCCTATTTTGAGTATAAAAAGATCCAAAAACCTACAAAATTTTCCTTATTATTAATGTTATTTGTCATACTAAAATGATTTGTGAATTTGATCGAATGTTTATGAATGTGTCTATTCTCTATTCATACAAGGCATCAATCAAACATATTAAAAGTGCTAATTAGTGGACAGAATGTCGAGAAAGAATTGCTTCACCTTAATTAAATTATGTTAAAATTATGGTAAAATTCCACATGCAATTTTACATTGAAAGAGACACACTACGTATAAGTAAGCCAATTATTTAATAATTGAAGACAATATTCAGAATATGAATGTTAGTATATAGTAGCAAATATTGGTCTTATCCTTTCTCCACGTAATTGATTTTGAACACAGTTATGTTCAATAGTAACATAAATGATCAGTATTCTCCTTTTAATTTGCCTAAAAATAATATGGACAATAACAATAATATGATTTCGAACACAACTAAATTCAATATATTGAAGTATGTATGTGCGGAAATATGAGATTAACTTACAAAAATTTGTTCTTATTACTATTTTTTTGGTTGTTTTATGACTTTTTATTTGTTTAAAGAGAATGACAAGTTCATCATTTAATGATCAAAATGGAGGTAATGACGAGTTTTACTACATATGCAAAATATTGATGATGATTTATGCTAAAAAAGAGACAATAAATTTGTTACATTTAGCAATGATTAAGGACGAAAAATGCAAACTTTCATTATTTTTGTAATCCCATTACATATATGTATTAAGTATATATAATGACCTCTTGTTGACATTTTTGTCGTCATTTATTACATTTGACGAAGAAAACGTTATTTCAATTCATATGACAAACATATAAGAGAGGCTCTATAGGACTTTTTTAAAAGATTTTGTAGACTATTTTCGTGTTCACATGATATGGTTAGTTGATTTACAATGATAAGATCATTTATCAACAAATAATACAATAAAATATTTATAACTGAAAAGAACATCTTTAAAATGGTGCTTAGCCAGTGCTTACGTGAGAAAAGGGTAACTTGACATAAGCTTGCCAAACAAACAAGGTATGATGATAATGTCTACAAGGAATTCATACTATAGTATTATAATACTGAACACATAAAGTCAGAAAGTATTGTGTCACACACTAAAAGCTTGACAATTTATTGTTGCGTGTGATGAGATATATCATTTATTATTCAGATCCATATCAGTCTCTTCACTCAGAAATATTAAGACATTCATTATGCATAAAAAAGGTAAATTCTTTCATTACTAGATTTTTATTGTTACCAATTACTAATTTGATCAATAGAGTCGATAGAATATTTTTAATAATACGGGCAAGAATGTTCTGTTATAACCTATAAATTTCAACAATATTTTCTTACTGAATCATCTAAATTAACTATCCAAGTTAACTAACTTGGATGGTAACTCGACTTATTTGGCCATTGCTAATTTGAAAATATAAATGATAATATGGGGAAAGAAAGAGGTCAAAAAGGCACAACAAGACATGCTAAACGAATTCTCCATCGGACAATGATCATGCAACCAACGATGTTCTTCTACTACTTGATGACACACTCACATCCCCCAATGTTTTATTTGTACATTGGATGTATTGATCATCAGTAGTGCGTGTTAATTTTATTTACGATCACTATACTTTTAGTTAATTTTCAAATAAGTCACCGTATTTTATTTCGTGTCACCTAAATCGCTATATTTCAATGTTTAAATTTTGGGCATTTAGTTGATTTTTGTCACGATGTTTAACAGAAGATATTGAAGTGACCTTAAATACTCACATCCTATTTAAAATAGTGACATAGGAAGTGATACAATAAAAACCTATGGTTTGTATCACGTTCAATCCACAAATTTAATGTGTAAATCGAGTTTTTTTGTGTGCGCGTGCGTGTCACACTTCTTTTATGAAGGATGATTGATAGTAAGGAAAAAACATTTAAACAGACTTTTCTGACAGGATTTGTTTTCAGGGCTGATTTGGCGCCCACTGATAGCACGTTGATGTTAGTGTGATTGGGATGGTTACCTAGTTATAATTGAAGAATATTTATTTACATCCCGTTTATTTATTTTATAATTTTTAAATACGTTTTAAATTGAGATATATGAAATTAGTTTGAAAAATTCGAGACATAAATCATGTTGTCCATCCCCGCATCTTTTAGTATTTGAGGCATGCAAATGCTGGGCTAGGTCATGTAGCCACGTTTGTTCCCATTAATTTTCATTTTATTGCATTTCATTTTTCTCTCTTATATTTGAAATCATACAATCTTAAATAAAATAATATTACACATAAATCGAATTTTTTTTCTTCCTTTTCAACCACTCAATTTTCAAAAAATACTATTCCATCCATTTTCATTTCCACAAAATAAGGGCCAAAGAAGGAAATTTTTTTAATTTACGTGTAATATTATTTTATGGAAGATTGTATGATTGAAAATAGGTGAGACAAAATTGAAATGTAATGAAATAAAAATTAATGAGGGCCAAACGAGGGATATAGAATTTCCTGTTGGGCATAAAAGAGAAATTCAGATAAACAATACTAAAATGAAATTTGTTTTCTTAGCACTTTATGCTTTCCTTTTGTAGCATCTTAGGTGTCACTTTCAACAAGATGAATATCACCATTCAAATTCAACTGAGACAATTTCAAAACACATTAACCCAATTTTCCAAAGTCGCATCTCAAAATGCATCAATAACTGATATTTGGGCTCAACCCTTAT
>NC_036240.1:8192738-8194878 GCF_002742605.1 Olea europaea var. sylvestris
GGAGAACCCTGCACGAGATGCAGACAATATACTATTAAATACCCTTCTTTGGTTTATATTAATGACCGGTTCAACAGTCGGTCATAATTCTAATTTCGTCAAAGAAGGGGTTTGGTCTGATGATCACCACAAATAATAGTCAGAACCGAAAAGATTTTGTGTTGGCTTCAAAGAATGTCATCCACTGAGATCAAGAGAGATGCAAAAACTCCAGAATGACCTGCTGGACCTTGACAGATAATTTGAGGTCACATATTCAATTAGTGAACAAGTGCAGCATAAATGATGTATCAACTTTTCTCCAATTTGAACAACCTGCTGCCATGTGCAAAATGTATTTTAAACTAAGCTTAGCAAGTTGCATTGAATTTCATGAATTCAGAATTTCATAAAGACAACATGAAACTTCATATGAAACAGAGCACCACACCATATGACAGTCCCATCATTAGATGTGCAATTACGTGGTTACAAGAGAACGCTCTAAAGCATAATCTTGTACTTTGTATAGCACTAGTATAGAAAGTGCTGAGTCCATAGGGGAGTCAGAATTCGTTTTTCATCATCATCGAATAATAAGTCATGAATACCCATTGGTAGTGTTGTAATGACCTCATTACTTTTGCAAATTGGTTAGATGACAATTGAAGTCAGACAATTCCAAAAAATGAATGTCTATGGTTTGCAAAAGTATCGCTGGTTCTACTGGTAATTCAAGGTCACCACCAGGATAATCACGACCACATGGAGTAGAACCACCCTTAAAACCAGCTTCTAAGGAGTGGATGCCCGAGTGCTTATAAGTCACAGACCAAGTCTCAGCAATGTGGGACTTAATTCAGACCATTACAATTCTCTTCTTGTAAAATAACATCCACAGGAATCCATATTCAGAGCCAGATGACCTTGGGTACCCAGTCTGTGAATAGTAGCAGTCGTCCACAGGTCACCACGACTGCTACAAGTTTCATTCCAAGATTGGATAAAATTTAACTTGTACGAGAGAAGGCTGTCCAAGTGTTTATAAGTCCACCAACCAAACTGAACTTAACAAACAGCAACGTACTCATTTAGAATCATTACAAACCCAACCCTCCTTGTACGAACAGATGTCTGGCAAATCAAACCCCAGCTAGGTGATTTCATGAACCCAACCTTCAACCAGAAGCAACCTCTTCAGGATGCCCCATCCGCAATGAGGGTCATTCCCCGGTAGGTGGCTACTAATACCCTAGTTACATGGGCTTCAACTTGACACATATTATGCCAGTGAGGAAATAATCTTTTTTATCTTTTGTTCTTGAATCTCAGTTTCAATATGAACTCATGGAATCTATGCCCTACATGATTGCTCATTCAACAAAAAAGATGATAATAATATTTAAAGAACAAAACTTCAGATCAGAAAGTAAAAAAAGATAACTCATCAATCAGTTAATTACAGCATAAATTATAATATCCATTAATTTCATAAAACTTGGCATGTTAAACTCACTAGAGCAACCGATTTAGGCAGGGGATGTGGTAACACAGAGCCAATTTTGCCACGTGGATTTGGTGGCAACTCCATCAATGTGTCGGTAGGAATAGGCCCCAGGAATTGTGACTTACTCACATCCCAGTCTCCAACCAATCCATCTCCTTCCAAACTCTCCATTGGAAAATCCAAAAGACTGAGTATGCTCTCAAACTCTTCATCAGCCACAGCCCCATTAACAATCCCATCCCAACAGCTTTTAGATTCAACCATATTCATATTCTGAAGAATATATAAAGAAAAACATACAATGTAAAACAATCTAGCAAAAGGAAGCGATGTCAAGGACCAAGACAAAGACGATTGACAATCATGTCTTATATATTACCTATCAATAATTTAACAGGAGGTTGATTTTATTGGTTAAGAGAAAATATCTGTATACAGTAATTAGGAAAACAAATAAATTGATTTTATCTAATAGATTGGATTAGCACTAAAACATCTGCAATATTATCATATGGGCCACGGGAGTTTTATGTACATGGAACAATTTTGAGAGAAGATACGTAATTACCAATTTTCTTGAAAATCTCGGTACCATTTAAAGACTAAACCAAAAATAGAAATCCTATGAATAAGATTCTTGGAATCCTCTGTTTT
>NC_036240.1:8196971-8205180 GCF_002742605.1 Olea europaea var. sylvestris
TTTTTTAATATTTCGTTTTGTAGATAAATGTGTTATATTTAAATAATTCATTTCGTTGTTCACTTGCATTTTTCTTGCTTGTACAACAGTCTATAATAATTTTTTAAAAGTTTCAATAGTTATTTGCTTTATGAATTAGCTAGGATATAGAAAAATAAAATCCAATATTTCCTAACCAAATCTGTATAAGCATCTGACATCGATCCTTCAAGCATGGAATTTTAGTCCCTTCAATCCCTCAAACAAAAATGTTAGGATCGATTTATGAGATAACTATCTGTTGACATGCTAAAAGTGTAGCTCAAATCAAATAATCCAAAGAATGAAGCCCAACTGAGCAATTCAGGATAAATGCTCAAATAAGGTTATTAATGAATGCAGTGGAAACCCACAAACGCGGTAACACCATCGCCCAAACTTGCAAGACGCCCAAGATTTGAGCGAATAAAGTGCCTTGCAGTCGGCTAGAGTTATGACCCTGTTCTCGTCCAAACCTTCGAATCGCTCAGGATCTTAGCAAATATAAGATGTTATGATTATCCAAAAGTGCAGTTATCGAAACAGTTATTGAGTAATCTTATCACGTTCCACGATTCAAGGAGTTCGGTTGAAAACGGTTGAACGACAAAAAAGTAGTGGCAGCAGTTAGAGACGACAGTTCCACGATAAGTTGGCCACTATGAAGAAAATGGGCAGTTATAAAGTAATTAAGCAGTTTCTAAGTGGTTAATCACAAAAAGATCATCAAGGGAATATAAAAGAAAGAAAAGATATAGAGTAAAAGGACCCCGAATCAAATACTCTCAAACAGAGAATATGTAATTTCAATTTCTTAGTTTAAATTTAAACATTTCTTTTCAGTACTCGTGTGCTTGCGCCCCTTGGAGGCATTCTGTTTAGTTCTAATTGTAAAGTCATCGCCAATAAAGCACCCCTTTTGGGACTTTGTCTCAAGAGGTTTGTTCTTTACACAATCATCTGATCTCTTTTTAATTGTTAGCGACTAGACATGCGAAACACTATCCGCTTTTGATTTTTTCTACATAGTTGGAATGGAAATATGTAACGAAATGGTGAAATTTATAATTAAAATTAAGTTAAGCAATTCAATCAGAACACACTTAATTCAATGATCCAAAGATTTCATCTAAAGTCCAGTGAGAGCACATATGATACTTACCCTTTTTTAATTATATTAACGAATACATTTGTTTATTTATTTATTTTAAGGTATTTATCACAAAAGGTCCCTATCTTTCAATGCTATTGTGCAAAACGTTCATATCTTTCATTTTTACCTCTCCCTTTCACTTTTCATTGCGCAAAAAGATCTTTTTCATCAATTTTTTCAATAAAATAACGATTTTACCTCTTATTCAAATAAAACAACAAGAAAAGATGAATTATCAACTGTAGCTATAGTCCTCAAGTTTTTAAAACATTACAAATAAATTATAAATTTTCCACCACCACCACTTTCACAACCTACCAAGTTGCCACCTATAAATCCACATAGCACCACCTTTCGGCCACCATGCCCACTGGACTCCACCACCACCAAACTCGCCTCACTCCCCTACCGTCTTCCCACATGAATTTGAAAGATTTGAGTGCTTAGAACCCACCAATTTTGCTCAAACAACTCTCGTCGTGCATTGCACCCATAGAGAGTTTTGGACCAGAAATTGAAACGGTTGATGGGATAATTTGTTCAATTAGATTCATACTCATTGTCATTTGGGTTTGTTGATGGTTCGATTGATGCCAATTTGGGAATTTAGTGCTGTGGGATGTACTTGAATTAAAGGAGAAGATTTGACAAAATGGACGTCATCATCGTCGAATGTTCTAGAATTACAACAAAATGATTTGAGGAAACTGTTGGTGGTGGTGCGTGATCGTGGTGGCGCCGAAAGTGAGATTGTCATGAAGGGTTGTATACGACAGTTTGATATTTTAGACTATAAATGTGATTGTTTCGGACAGATCGGTGACCAATATTGTGGAGGAGAATGTTGAAGAGAGTGAGGTGAGGCTGATGGTGATGGAGTCCGACGGGTGTTGTGGTTGGAAGGTGGTGCTATGTGGATTTATAGGTGACGGCTTGGTGGGGTTGTGAAAATAGTGATAGTGGAGAATTTATGACTTATCAGTAATGTTTTGAAAAACTTTGGACTATGATTGCAATTAGTTATTTATTTTGCTTTTCTTTTTGTTTTATTTGAATAAGAGGGTAAAATCGTCATTTAATTGAAAAATAGATGAAAATGACATTTTTCGCAATGAAAGGTGAAAGGTAAGGGCAAAAATGTCAAAAAATGAAACGTATGGACGTTTTGCACAATAATATTGAAAGATAGAAACCTTTTGCACTAATTACACTTTATTTCATGTCGTCAAATTGTTCTGCAATCTTGAGCAGACTCAAGGCTTAAGTGGCATGAAAGTCACGTACATAGACAATTTATTTTTGACAAAAAAATACCATTTATAATATATGTTTGATTAATGAAGTTGAGCACTCTGTATCAGTGTTCTAAAAAGCAAATAGTATTATTAGGTGGCATGCTCAAGCTTTAAGAATTTAGATGAATCCAAAATTAGATTAACGCTGTTAAAGTTTTGAGCTTTGAGCTTAGATTACAAGGAAAAGAAAAGATTTGAGCTTTCTCTGCTATAATACTGTCCAATGCTCGATTAACGCTGTTAAAGTTTGAAGATGTCAAGTTTGTCATGCATTTGAAGTACGACAAAAATTTTGCATTGATAAGCCATAGCTTCTTTACCTCGGCATAAGTGTGCCTCGCTACAAAGTTGCCCATCGTTTGAAGTTCAACGAGGCTTTTTCATCTTTTTTTGCTTCATTCTCTGCAGTTGTTCATATCCTCAACAGGTGTTCGAACTAAAATTACAATTTAACTTTCGAAGTCCTTCTCCTTGCATTTACAAAATGAAACACGAAGAAAAGCACCAAGAGAGAGGCAATGACCAAGAAAACGACTTTCCATGAGGGAAGGCTGAATGAATTGTTGTTTGCGTGCTCATCGTGCGCACTTTGAAGACTCTCCTGCAGTTAATAGCAAAAGATACATTAGTAGAGAGATGTACGTTCCAGTTTTTTGAAAGGAAGGTAAAGGTTTTTGTCGCAAACCATTTACGCTAAAGCTAACACAGCAAAAATAACATCAACATGAAAATTGAATTTTTTTTTCCATTTTAGAAAAGAAACTTAAATGAAAAAACATTTGAAGTTAATAAAGGGAGAAAAAATGGGGTTCTGGCACTCAAAATTCTGAATGGGGGGAGTAATATATTTGGTTATTTGGATGACAAACATGAAATGAGAAAAGAGGGCAGACAATCGAGAAACCACATATCTCGCCACTTCGTTATTAGCAAGCATAGAATCAATAGAATGAAGAATAGAATTAATGTACATGTACATTAAGCTGTATGACGGCCAGAGAGATGGGAAGAGCATATACTTTCTGATTCAAGCCTGAAATCGACCAATCTGCTGGGAAGGCAATGAATTAACAAGTTCTTAAAAAAAATAAAAATAAAAAAAATAAAAAAAATGGAGAGAGAGATCAAATTCTCTTTGTCGAAGGCATTCTTTAGGTAGCACTTTGTGCATCAAAGAATTGGATTTCTTCGCAAAAGTTGGAGATAAGAATACGAGTTATAAGAATGTATAATCTAGTAACCCAAACCATGGTTTGGACTTTGGAATCAAAAATAAAAAGTACACTATTGGATTTGGTAGTCGCACTATTGACTCTGAAACAACGAAACTAAGCCTTCATCCTAATAGTATTGCTCTGGAAAAAACATGAGTAAAATGACATTAGTGCAAAGAGTGCAATTATACTATCTAAAGCTCCTTATGTCCAGTCATGGGGCTTGAGAGATATATAGAAAAGTAGAGGCGATTGTTTTCTTTGTCATATCTAATGCAAAATTCCCTGAATTATAAATGAGAAATTTCCTCATCCTTACCCTCCTAAATCGAAAGACAAGCCAGCTCCATGAAATATAGCTCTCAGAAGATAATAGCCAACATGACTGTAATCTACCCGAAAGTTTACCAAATCATCCCAATTATTTTCAACCTCTTTCAAATGTTGAGTATAAACTATCCACGTATTAGTAACTGCACTCAATCCCCTATGTCTATATATATATATATATATTATTCACAGTTCTATTTCTATAAGATGTGAAACTTGAAACTTACTGCACGAACCATATTCTGCACCATAAGTGCCCGTTGCTTTGCAAAGATGTCCTGAGCATAACTATACAGTTGCATATCTAGGCTGTTCAGTAATTTAATTTCCTGGAGAAGCAGTTCCGGTACCTTACGACGAGCCTGAAAATTGTTATGCTAATGATGTCAATGGCAAGGATGGGGAGAGCACATAACATAATGACAGTTACCAAGCAGTCAGCAAATTGAAAGGCTGAAACTTAAGCTATCATACCTCTTTTGTAAAGTTTGCAGGAGAAATTCTTTTCAAAGATTTCACGCGTCGCTCTGATTGGGAGTTCCTTAAGCTTGAAATGCAGGACTCATATGCTTCCATAAGTTTTCCAGCATCCATCTGTTACAGTGGCAGGGAGAACTTAGCCTGCTAAAATGAAAATAAAAGAAACGAAAAGAAGGGGGAAGATCCCAATAGCACGAGAATATTCAAGCCATTGCAGGGGGGTGTACATTAATATTTGCTGCTGCATCCTTACTAGCTGATGATACTTTCGCTAGCTTTCTGTAAGTGTCCTGTAATTTGGCAAAATGAAATATAACAATACCAGAATTTCAATCTCGATTATTATCAGAAGCAAAATTGCAGTCAGTTCTCACTTGATGATTTGCATCGGATGTGGAATTCGGAAGCAAGGATCTGTGTTCTGTTAGCAGAAGTAGAACATGGTTTAATATAAGCCACTATAATGTAGGTCAGCTCAAATTTTAAACATTTATCTAATACATTGTTAAAAGGATAATTATTTCGATCAAAACATTTATCAAACCACAATGATCTGAAAACTAAGTCCAGCTATGTTAGGCAGAAGTTGATTAACTGATATAACCAGTTCTTCTCAAATGGGAGCCCGTTCAGACATCAACCAGCTCTAAGATTAAAATATGATGTTCTTAGAGTGAAGGTAACTAAACCCTTTTTTTTATTTTTGGCAACTTGCATGTTCAAAAGCCCGATGATGCATCGAAGTGAAGATATTCAGAAACATCATTGTCAAGCAAACAAGAAATTAGTAACACGGGAGCCTGAAGTTATATAACATCCAAGACTTAAAAATTCCCTTTCAAGCTCATCTTTGATTTTATTAGTTGCAATGAAGACATAATTGACAGGTTATTCAGACCAGTTACTTCCGATTACTGACCTGAACCATTATTAATGGCAGAATCTGAACTGGAGCTTGATTTTGTCAACTGAGCTATCACCTGTGCACCAACTAGATTTGAGAACAAAGTGGCTGACTCTCTATGATTCTCAGTAAGACCGACATACAACATACTATCCAATCTCTTCTGCAAGATTTACAATGATCTACTACGATTCAAACCATAGAATAAGGAAATAAATCAGAAAGACAGTATTAATATTCCATGTAATGCATGATTGTGGGAACCTTTTATAATTACCTTCACAACGTCAAGCACATATTGACCAAGACTCTGATACTTTAGTACACAATGGCGCACTTCATGTGATTCGGCTAAATAAGAGTTGTTTGTAAGTCCTGCAATCTATGAATCATAAAATAAATCAGTGAAGTGAATAATTTTGAAGTCTAGATTAGAGACACAAGGTCTGAGAAACACACCATAGATCACAAATGACATGTCAACAATTATCATCTATGTAACCGTCTCTCACTATTCACTTTGCATCCCAGCACATCTATCTCTCAGTGGCCAGATTTAGGACTAAATCTTGGACAATGAGGCACTAACTGCTTCAATGCTGATACAAAGTAAAATTGCATAAAATATTTTTCCTACATCCTCAAAGACCATATGTTATAACTTCCATTCCATGCCAGCTATTTTTATGTATATTACATAATGCACAAGTACTGCACAATTTTCACGATGATCAAATACTTAAGATTGTGTCCCCAAATTCACAGCATAACAATATTGTCATGAGCTTTCTACGTCAATTTCAATATCTAAATCCCACCTTCAAAAATGCTAAAGAAATTATTGCATAAAGATTAACAGCATGTTTGGCAAAGCTTAAATTATAATTTGGGCCAGTCAAAATACTTTTTATCCACATGTTAACTTACTATCTACTTATAATCCACACATCCTATAGGACCTGCTGCTTATAAGCACTTAAAAGATCTACCAAACAAGCACTAAGACCTAAAGAGCAGTAGACTACAATACCTGAAAGGTGGCCCCATTGTGGATGATGTCTCGAGCAATAGGATCATTAATATAATCACGTAGAGGCATCAAAATTTCTTCCATGTCGTATGAGCGATTACTTCTGATATAAGAATGGCTTTTGCTAATTCTAGCATCCCTCTGCCATATAAATATAAAATAATACGTTAGAATATGATATTCAATGAAAAGCCATAAAAAACTAGCATCACGATGGTGCAATTAATCCAGAACGAAACATGAAAACAGCAAATCAAGATCTTAGAAATTTGTGATGCAAGAGAATGTTTGTAATCCCAGACATTGTTTCACTGGCAAAATTCAACATTATATGATTCACTGCTGGCTTGAACAGATAATAGAATCATGACAGATGCCCAGTTCAGTAATTACTATTAACCACTATATAATAGATGGAGTGAGTGGGGAGGACCTGATAGCAATCTTTTGAATAAATTAGTTTAAAGATTTCCAAACACTACAATGAGCATGACGAGACACATTGAGAACCCAGAAAATATCATACTACAGTGTACTTACTCCTAATTTTGTCCAGACCCTTCACTGTCAGATGGAAATAGAACTTCTTAAAAAAGATACAGCAACAGTATAAATTAATTGAAAAATTCTAATTTCCCTTTACAGAAAATTCTTTTCAAGAATCAGGTTAGTCAATTGATATATATTCAGAGGATTGATAGGGAATAGAAATATGAAATGGAATTAATAAAGAGAAGTGGCAAGAAAAAAAATAAAGCTGATCTGAATGCTTATCCCATTCCTAAAGACCATGACACCTGGAAGCAACTAACTATACCTGCAAATATTTAATCCTAGCTAAGATGGATAGGGCATGCCGCCTGAAGGACAGGCATTCATTAAAATAAGTGTTTCATGGCTAGAAATAACAGAGTAGATTAGATTAAGAAGGCACCATTTACGTGACTTCAATTAGCTAGTTTGACAAAAATCAACGAGGTTAAGGTGTGATACAACTGTTAAGTTGTCAGAATAAAGATGTTGGAATCCTAATATCATGATTTTGCTTCAACTACAACAAAATGCACTTTACTTGATTGAGAATTTGCAGAGAAAAATACACAAAATAAATAAATAAATAAATAAATAAATAAAATCTAAAGAATAATTGTGAAAAGATGAAAGAGGAAAAAATTCCATAGAGGAAGTTTCCAATACAAGTTGCAAAACATACTCGAGCAAAAAGATCTTCTCTCATCCAAGGGACCAAATATTTCCATGGCCAGATATCCAGTGTGCTTACTCCACCTGCCTTCATACGTGCACGTTTCGCCATTTTTGATAGAGATGTTAAGTCACGGTGTATCAAAAACCTAGCTGCTACCTCCACCGAAAATTCATAAGTGCTAAAGACACGGTCAATAGGATTTCTGAGCATTGTAACCACTGAAGTTTGCTCCTTGGGAAGTTTGACCATCATGCTATAGTCATCATGTGTACTTAATAACCGGCAGTTTGATTTTCTGCTCATTAAAACAAAATAAATAGCTTAGATATCTTGAGAAAAAAAGCATATAATATGATGAATGAGTTATTGCAATGGAACCAGGAGGTAGCATCATCTTTCCATTGTGCTGATATATGACGAGTCTTGATAGTTATGTATAAGCAAAGCACATCAGCAAACATTAGTTATATCTACCTAGAACCATCAAATAGAGAAATATATCCCCTTAGACGACAACTATAATAATCAAGTGAAAATTATCCATTCAATCAGTCTGTTTCAGCATTTATATATGTCTT
>NC_036240.1:8206197-8208071 GCF_002742605.1 Olea europaea var. sylvestris
TTAACATCAGGGCCAAAAATTCCAAGAAAAACAAGTCCAGCAATTACTGAATTTCCTCATCAAATCAGATACAGGTAAGTAATTCCTAAACAAGATGTTAAAACCCTAACTCTTGCATCTTGAGCATATACACTAACAACTCACGTAGATAAAATTTGTTCATTCATATTTACAATACCTATGTAGTGCCCGGTTTTAGAGCTTGTCACATTCACAACATTTGGCAACAACTGAATTCTCAGCAGTAAATACCCAAGTTCACATGCATTTGAAAGAATACATTTACTTCATCGAACTGTTCTCATGCACTAGCAATGAATTTCAACATGTACAATGAAAAGAAAATTGAAAAGGTTACCTTGGATTAAACCTTAACTTATCATAAGAGCGTGGACATTCTTGGGCATTTGCATATAACTTCTTCAAGAAACTGCATATGTAAAATCTGAACATGAGCATAAACCATTTGTATTTGTTGTGTAATAAAACATAATGTAGAAAACTTTTATATGCGATATTTTTCCTTCCTCTTTCCTTTAGCAAAAGTGGCTTGAACTGATCTAGTAGTAGCACAAATAAAAAGTTACCAATGGAAATAAGTTCGCCCTCCTGTCCGAGGTACATGTAGGAAAAAAAGCAAGTCACGCAATACATGTTTGTCATCTTTAATTTCAGAATCACGGGAAGAGAATGCCCACTTCTTGACAGTACGTTCACACTTCTTATAACCATCTACAGTAGCAGATGCCTTAGTTGTGATGGGAGCTGGAAGAAGAAATTGAAAGATCAACTATTATTAGAAAAAAATACCAATGTTGGCCTTGTATAAGTGCCCACATGCTCAGAGTCAGAGTCTCAGATATCAGTGCACATACGCACACATATCCGTTTCTCAGCTACATAAAGATCTTAACCACAGTTTCTAAGCAATACTGCTTTACGTATGTAGCTCAAGTATAATATCCTGCTCAATATCCCAACAGAAAACAAGCACAAGTGCCCCCCGAAAAGGTAAATTTTGTTTGTTAGGAATATATGATTCTTCCTTCCTTCATAGCATCAACCTTGCAATTGCTCCATTATTAAAATGATTCAGGCCAAGAAAAGAGAGAGAACAATTAATCACCCTTCAATTAACGGCAAAAAAATTAAAACTTTTTAAGTGAATAACATGTAGAACGACGAATATATGTTACCATATATTTTATATAAAAACAACATGATAACTCTCTCTATTCAGAATATCAGTTTCATGAGGCAACATTCCGTTTTCAACATAATCAAGATTCAAGAAAGCATACCACATATAAGAAGCAGTAGGATCGGAGCTAACTTGAGCTCCAAATTCAAGCATCTCATCCCAACAGATGCAGAAACGGGCAAAAATCAAACTTCAATATCTTTCTTTTGTTTAACAATGCTAAACAGAAACCTGAAGATGAAAACCCGAAAGACATTGGTAATGTGTCAAACTAATTGCAAGCATTACCATGTGTTTAAGTATATACATAAACATCTAAACAGACAAGGAAAGAATGAATTGGAATCTGGTGTTCATAAATTCCCACATACAGTTTGGGTATCGCCAGACAAATTTCACGATTGTCCCTCCCCAGTTTCTCCCCCTCCGATCAGTGAAAAGTTTCTCGATCAAACCCTACCAATAACCAAATTTCAGGATTTTAATTCCTCTCTGACGAAATTACCAACCTTAATTTCTGCGTAGATGCTATTCGACAGCACAACGGCGGGGTATTAGCGCAGGTCAAAATTTTTGCAGAGAAGAATGTCAATAGAGGTCAAAGAAGGGAAAATGGAGACGAAATGACTGAAATGTCCTTTTCCTCAGTGGAGTGGATAAATGGGAGGAGTAA
>NC_036240.1:8214718-8215291 GCF_002742605.1 Olea europaea var. sylvestris
AAAGTTTTATCAAATAACCCCTAATTATATAGTTTAACCTTTAAGTTATCTTAATACAACAAGTAGGCACTCCTACTTTGAAATGTTTTGTGGGGATCTAAGAGAAATATGATTATGGTATCATAGGAAGAGTTAGGTTAATTTATATGGTAAAGGCCATCTATCATAATGCAGTTACCATAAGTAGTTGTACTCACACGCCCACAGGAAGTTTTACATAAAGATTCAAAAGAAGCTTATCTTAAATAAATTAATTACATGCTACAATGATGAGGTTTTTATTTTGCCATTTTTAGCTGGTGGTATGGAAAGTAAAAACTGTAGTAGTAAGGATTATTGCTTGAAATTCTTGGATAAGTACAACTGAGTATACTACATAACATGAAATGAACTAACAGTACAGAAAGAAACAGGTCTAAAATTGTGGGTCTTGTACACAAAAAGTGAAATTTTATTTACTGGTTTCTGGTATAGGGATTAGAACCCCCGACTAGTAAGAGATGGGAATTCGAGTCTAAAACAGGTCTAAATTTTATTTACTTATTAACATGAACATCATAAATATTGATATGT
>NC_036240.1:8215391-8216561 GCF_002742605.1 Olea europaea var. sylvestris
TGGAAAAAAATACAAAAATCAAGAATAGAAGCATTGATCACAGATAAGAACCAAAGTGAAGAAGAAACATCAATAAGAATTTTTTCCCAGGTAAGGGTAAAATCTCTTTAGCCTTTCCAGTATCCTTCTGTGGTTCATCTCCAAGTCTCAATCTTTTATTCCCAATTCTCTATGCCTAACAACAGCTGAAATTCTCTCTTTTAACTGACAAACTCAGAGAGAAACGCCAAATGTATAATAGCATACGGAAAAGAAAAAAAAAATACTGCCTCTGCCTCTGGTTATTGTGCGCATGTGTGTATGTATTTATAAAAGGGGTCTAGCAAAATTCCAGGAGATCCATTAGTTAAAGACGCAATAACCTTCACCTACCCAAGGGTGACAGGTCAAAAAACAACTTAGTTTGCCATCACATAATTGCAATTGACAGCAGCTATGATCTTAAATTGAGATCTCCCAAGAACTTTCCCGACTTTCCAGATTATGCATGAACTAGTACTAGAGTAATACAGTTTTCTGATATAAGAAGAGCATGTGTTCTAAAGTCATACCATACAGTGCATCACTATTTGAATCCTTTATTGACCGACCATGCCGCCATCCCATCTTTAACAGCAATTTAACACCTGATCATAGAAACTTAAATTTCTGAGATGCAATCACCACAAGAAGCCAAATTAATAGTTGAGTTGAACATCTTAAATAAACCTATAGATTCTGTAGTTGGAACTACTAGTTCATCAGGAACAGGTCCAGGAATGGCTGAGGGTCTGCAGCAAATGAAAGAAAAATTTCAATGAAAACAAAGAATTGACACCGCCAACATAATTAAAGAATGGGAAAAAGAATCCACGAACAAACACCAAGTGCAGAGAAAACTAACGGTTCTATATTTGACTCCAATAGTTACACTAAAGATGTGTGCTCACCTGTCTTCGACATCAAAACGAACTTGAATACCATAATCATACACCACAAAGAGAATGAAACAGAACGAAGAAGGAAACACAGTAATTCATAGTTCAAGAACTAATGCGTAAGTGTAAATACCATATAATGCATCCACCAAATAACTCGAGCTATTAGCATGTTGATTGAAAGGTCACAAAACTGCAGTACCGGAGGAAGATAAATCAATTTATTCTTTTACTTTATATTTCACATCAAAGT
>NC_036240.1:8219339-8240579 GCF_002742605.1 Olea europaea var. sylvestris
AAAGTTCTCGCCGGTTGCCCTGTTGGGTTACTGTTTGCAATTGGGGAATTTGCAGCTTGGTGCCCCTTGTTTGGAAGAACTCAAGAACACTTGATTCGTGGCTCTACTTTTTTTTTTTGCTAAATATTTGAGTTAATCACTCAATTTATACCATTGTAAATATTTGCTCACTAAATTTTAAAGTGTTTCACAATGTTCATTGAACTTATCTATTTGTTAGAAATGGTAAAAATATTCGTCAAACTGAATATCCATAAGAACCGTTCCCTTTCGGAGTGGGGATTACCCGCTTAATCGGATCGGATATGGGATTGGGAATTTCGATCCGAGGCGAGTAGGGAAATGGAGGCTTACCTCGCCCCATTTAATTTATTATTTTTTTTTTTAATGAATTCAATACTTTAAACTCGTTGAATTTCTATTATTTTTAAAATACATTTTTCCCTATTCTTTTTAACCACACATTTTTTAATAAAATGATATTACTCATAAATTTAAATTTTTTTTCTTATTTTTTTATCATATATTCTCCTATTCTAAAATGTATTATTAGGAAATAATGAGGCTCAAACAAGCATCAAATAGAAAAATTCCACAAAATTTCATCAATTCTAATAGAAAATGGTAACTAAAAATTATTTAGGGAATATGATAAACAATAAAAACCTTAGCTTACCAAATATATTCGAATAATTTAATTTTTAAAAATAAATTAATTAATTAAAAATTTTAATACTATAATATTGACTCACTTAAATAAATAGACCACTAAAATGAATTATCAAACAAAAAATTAAAAATAAAATGAGTACGTAAACGGGGCAACCCGACCCCATATTAAACGGATAATGGGGCGGGAAAATGCTCGGTCGGGGGTTGCCATCCCTACTATTTGCATTTCATTCATCACCCTAAAAAATTCATTACTTTATTCGCTAACATGGTTAACATAAAATCTGACCTGACAACCTACGACTGTTAAAAAAATTTCAAATCAACCAAACTATTGTTTCATTTCTCATGCAACTTACACTTGGTCACAATTTACTCACAAAATTCAAAATACTTCCCAATAATCACTCATCTTTAAGATATTACATTCCATCTATCGTCCGTCATATTTCATTTCCTTCGTTGCTAATGTTCGCGTAGGAATTTCTCGTGGTAAATTATAAATGTTAAAAAAATTATAACTTAACAAAACTATCAACTCACCAAAATCACCATATGTGAAACATGACTTCCACAGCCCTATAAACATTTTTAAAATCCAATGAAGCGTTTCCAATGATTCTTTTAGAAATATCATTTATCCAATTTGAACGTTTACTGTAGGAAAAATAGGTCTCGACCTGAGGCTAAAAATCTTAAACATAATTTGTTTGGTTCGAAATTCATTTGTGAAAATGCTTTGTCTATATTTCACCTATTCAACTTTTAATTGCATCAAATTGATTATATGTGATATTCAACCATCATTTTTTTTTTTTTTTATTTCAATCATACTTTGTCTATTTTTCACCCTTTTCTAGTTCATTAACTCCAATTCCATCAATTTCTACCTTACAAACACAATATATATAGAATTAAGCCATAATTTATTAAAATATCCAATAAATACTCTAATTTAAAAACCTAAATAAGTGTAACATAATGCAATTAGGGTTGAAAATTGGGGACGCTTTATTGGGTTTCAAAGAAGTTTATGAGGCATGGAAGTCGAGTTTCACATATGATGATTTTTTTGAGTTGATGGTTAAATTGTAACTTTTTAATAATTGTACTTATTCAAGAAATTTTAATACAATAAATTTGCAACGAAATAAACGAAATGGCGGATAATGGATGGAGTGCAACATCTCAAAGATGAGCAACCATTGGAAACATTTTGAAATTCGATGGGTAAATTGTGATATAGTGTAGGTTGGATTAATAATGAAACAATGGTTTGACTGAATTGTAATTTTTTTAATTGCCCTTTAGTCGCGTCAGCAAACAAGGTATCAATTTTTTTAGGGTGATGGATATAGCACAAACGGGCAAAATTCAGTGAGCACTGTGAAACATTTTGAAATTTAGTTAGTAAACCATGACCATTGAATGATTATTGAAACAATTAACTCTAAATATATCATAGTCGTCATTTAGTAAAAATTAAAATTAGAAGTTAATTTCAAGTTAATATTAACCATATATTTTATGAGATTCACAATTTTTCAATTACTTAATTCATTAATATTTATCAAAAATCACTAAAAATTTAATTTTAATTCCCAATCAAATAAAGGCATAACCTTTTAAATATGGGCGCTTTGCATCTTTAACCACATTAACAATGGCAGCAGCAGGTGAGAGGAGGGGATGGGATGGGACTAGACAGGGATGGAGTTGAAGATTCTCGAATAGAGGATGGGACTGTTCAGATTAAAAATCAGCATTTTTTGCATCCATTTATTTATTTATATATATTATTTAAATTTGAAATATAAAAAAAATATAAAATTGGAATTTGCAGTACACATGACACGATCAATGTCTTGAAAGTATTGAGGTCATCCACAATTCGATATCGCACATGTCCAAAATGCACGTTCTGAAATTATAAAGCAAACGCAAAGTCATAATTTTAGAAAGTTTGAATAGTTTTTTGCATGCTATTGGTAGTAGCAGTTTCGACTAATTTCGAATCTCCCCTAACCTTATCATGTTAGAAAGCTTTATCGATCAAATATTTTTAAACTTTATAGATGTTGAATTTTGCTAATTTGTCTGAAGAAATTTAACAAATGCAATGACATAATTTGAGGTGACAACAGATGATTTGATAAAATAAAATAAAAATTATTTAGAACAGTCTAATAATGAAATGTCATGTGACATTATGTTAAAACATCTGACACTAAAGTATAATTCATAAATTTTGTGTTTACATATTTTTTGAGAGTCCAGTTAACTTTTTAAGATTTTCGACGAAATTTTGTTTGTTTATTTGTTAACTAAGCTCTACGTGCCTGAAAAGAAGTTTATTAGCACAATTTGCCACTTTAAAAATTCAAAAGCTCTCTAAAATATTCACACACAAGGTCACCCATAAATTCATACAGTTAATTGTTTCAATAATCACCAATTTATATCATGGTCGTGGAGTACTCACCAAATTTTAAGGAGTTTCAATAATGAGTATTGTGAAGTACTTTAAAATTTAGTGACTATGGCATAAATTCGTTAACTAGCGAAACATTTAACTCTGAATTCATTTTTAACGGTGGAAAAAAGTCCATATTTCACTTTTTTTATTCTACTTTTTAGGAGGTTGAAATATAACACATAATCATGTTATGATTATTGAATTTAAAAATGAAATGTTTCAAAATTGATGGTAATTCGTCGGAGCATATTCAAAACTTTAATCGATCACAATTTCAAGATTTTGGAGGTACAACATGATTGGGTGGTATACATACCTAGAAACAGAGAATAACGGAGTGCTGTGACGTTAATAGGACTAAAGGAGTGATTAAAATTGATAATATATTAAAAGTTTAGTGGTCTGATTGCTATAAACTAAAGTTAAGTGACCCAATTGAGATTTTATTTAAGGTTTAGCTACCAAAATTAAAATTAACGCCTGATTCATTGATATCGTTATCCATATAAATTCAAACGACTGATAACAGAATGCTCGCGGAAAAACGAAGCAAATTGAAGAAGAAAAATGGCGTCAGCATCATTGCTTCTTCCATTCGGTCAGAACACATTCATACACACACTCTTCTTTGGTTTTCAGATTTCTGCATTTTTTACTTGATATGCTACAATTATTTTCATATAAATTAAATTATAATTATGTAAGAATCGTGGGTGTTGTGTTGGAGTGTGGAAGTGGCTCTTGCATCGAAAGGGAATTGTGTTTTTACATGCTTTTGGTTTGCGTTTCGTGTTATTATTGTTTCCAATAGTTCAAACTGAGGATTTGTATTTGTGAGATATGACCCCCCTTTTTTTTCCCAATCAAACTTTATATCTGGCAGTGCAGCAGAAGTCAAATTCTCACCTGAATATAGTCTGCCTAATTTATATTCCGAAGTCGAGAATCCTGTTACCAAAAAATTCACAGTTAAAATATATTTGATACAATGTAGAGATTTGTAATAGAGTGCAATTTATATTAAATATTGGTAATAAAAGATTATGAATGTCAACAATCAAAGAATGACACTACAGAATGACAAACCAACAGTCACTATGAGATGATTTTTAGGTGCTGGAAAACTATATTTCTGCTTTTGTAAATATAAGACCCTGTAATGGACAATGCTACTGCCTCTGTAATTCAGAACTTCTGCAAACTACTTCATAGTTATAAGCTAAAATTAATTCTTGATATACTTTTTATTCGTGCATGCTCACTTTGATAGCATCTGATTTATGTTATGGCATCATCACTTCTGTTATATGTGTTCATACATGTCATGACTGCTGTTCTTTGGGAACAGCATATTGCATATCTCATTAAGAATTTGAAATTCCAATCATTTTCTTTCCAGGATAACTGATGATAAAACCTCGTGTGAAGTTCAATGATATGAACTAGTTGTTTTGATTAATCATGTATATTTTTCCCTAAATATTTGATTTTCTGAGTTAAGGTTCTTCATTTTCCAAATGCTTATCTGGGCGTCATCAAACAGTTCGAAAAATCAGCATTGAAGGTTTTATGATACAGTGCTCAAGTTCAGAATCTAGGCTGCAAGCTTCAAAGACTATCGATCACATAAAGGAGTGGGAATTTGTGAAGCGTAGAGACATAATTGGATTAGGTTTTGGCCTGTCAGGCCTTCTGCTAGGCTCATCTTCTGCAAAAGCAGCTGGATTACCCCCAGAGCAAAAATCAAGGTTGTGCGATGATGACTGTGAGAAAGAGATAGAAAATGTATGGTGAGCTTACATAATTCCCTCACCATTTACATTTCATCATTGACAGTTCTTTGGTCTTTTATTCATAGGAATCCTATTGCACTCTCATATCTTAAAGAAAAAATAAAATATTTTGTGACAAGTATAGTTCATGTTTCATAACATGTGGATTGACTCACAAGACTACCAAAATTTGTGAAAGATTGATATCCAAGTCCTTCTCCTGAAGGATTGACTGACGCTATTGTGGTCATTCAATGCCTTAATTTACTGGTTTAACTCTTGCCTTTTATGCATTCAAGTTCTCCGCCATAAGTGTAGAAATGAAAGCTAATTATTTAAAGAAGAAAGAAGTGAGGAAACCTCTTTTCGACTATGATTCTACCACTCCAATCATTGCTTTTCTTTCTATTACTTCGAAAGTAGCTAATTCAGCTTTAGTCACTCGAATTTTCGATATTTCTTTTTAGTTCTCATCAAATGAATGGCATCTTTTTAAGTCCTAACTATTCTTAGCATGATATTGGGAAATATCATTGCTTTTACTCCAACAAGAAAGAATTCATATTTTTGTACTTTCTTTGCTATATAATACTTCCATTTCAATTTTTTCTCTGGGTAAGTAAAATTTAGTCAGAATTGAAATCGACTTATTGGTACGTTTGAGCCTAATATGAGCGATAAACCAACAATAATTTGATTTGATGCAAGAGCATGATGGAAGAGATGTGAAAATTTTGCATTAGTTGTACTTGTTGTTCAGAACCTGTAACAAATACAGCTTATTGAGATCTTGAACTATAATTTCGGATTTTCCACATCATGCTGGTTTTATATTTAGTTTACCTTTCCCTTGTCAGTAAGAGAATCTTAAATGTTAGATCATCAAAGTCGACCTTATTCATCCCTTCAAGATCTCAACATATCCTCTTAGGAATAGGTCTCTGCAGGCTTTCTATTTTTACCTTTATGAGCTTCACCTGATTTAGAGATATTATTTAGAATTATGCACAGTTAAATATAATGGTCAATGCGCGTTCATCTCATTGACCATCAACTGATGCTGAGATTTATGTGAGCTGCTTAATGTACTTATTTGGTCACTCATAACTAGGCTCAGATATAAAAGAAATGGGACATATTTAATCATAGGTTTAATGAATTGTTTGCAACGATGTAAAATATTAAATATCATTATGCTGAAGTCAAATTCTAATTGTGGCTTCAAAATTCACTTCAAACTCTCCCTATAGAGTGGTGGACATAGAGGGCATGAGGTTCCCCAAGCTGATATCAACTATCTGCATTGGTACACTGATTCTTGTTTATCAGCATTGTTATTAAATTTGAACCCAACTCTAAACCAATCATTATCAAGATCTTCGTGCCATAAGGTCTCGAAAACATATTTGTTTGCTACGCAATACTTAACACTATTCAGTTGGAATTTTCCATTGTGCTTCCACGTGTATGTTTTATATTTTTATATTGTGACATTTACTTCAGGTTAATTAATTTCAAAGCCAAAACAGGTCTCAAACCTTCCACTCTACTAAATTCGTGATAGAGGACTTCTCTATTTTGCACATTTTTGGCAAAGATGGTCGGTCCATAGTTTTCCTGGACCTCTCTTGGTCTAACTGGATTATAACACAATACGGATTAATTAATGAGTTTTTAAAACCAAGAAGGTCTCTAACCTTCCAGTCTACTAAAATTTATGATAGAAGAGGACTTTTATATTTTGCATAATTTAGGATTAAGATCGTTAATCCATAGTTTTTCAGGATTTCTCTTGGTCTAACTGGATCAGAACACAATGATGTAATATTTTACTTAAGTATTTAACATATTGAGAACCATTTTGCCGCTAAGAGAGAATAAAGAATTCCAACTAGAAAATTTTTCAGTCCATCTGAGGTGGTCTAGTGAATGTTGAACCTTCCTTTTTTTTAATGGTTAAAACAATCTTGAAGCATCTACATGCCGTAAAAATGATTCAAAAGAAATTTACCCCTAGAGTTGGTTGATCTGAAAACAATCCGTTAGGCTAATATCTGAAATTTTCTATCACTGAAGGTACCTATGGTAAGTACTGAGTCTGGCTTGCAGTACAAGGATATCAAAGTTGGTAGAGGACCAAGCCCTCCAGTTGGATTTCAGGTACATTCCTATTAAACTAAAAATGTTACTTCTTTTATAACTCTAATATTTGTTTACATGTCTGTACACACCTACACCCACATGCACACAATAATAAATATATAGGTTCAATGGATCCACTTTATCATTCCTTTCTTATTCCATCCTCCAGAGAAATCAAATGTAGGTAGTTCATAGAATGGAAGCATTAGCAGGACATAATGCATTATGCTTACAGTATGTTATACCTAATACTTGAAACAGCATTACAAACAATTTGTTATCCTATCTGCAGTTTTACGAGTGTCATGCTGGACAACTTTTGAAAATAGTAATTTACTCTCAGTGAACATTGGCCCATACTCTTGCTGATATAAATCTTCGGTAATGGAAAGAAATTAACATTTTTCGTTAAATGCTCAAATCAACTGGTCCATCTGTCACCAGTCTTTTATGTCCCATTCATTGTCTTCATTTTAAATTTCAGATGAGCCTCCACTCACACGCCTCCTTAATATTATTTTCCTTTTCCATGTATTGATAATTCAAAGCAGCTCTTAATTCTGTCCTTAAAATATTTTTGTATTGTGATCACAATGCTGTGTGTCAATAAAGAGAGTTGTTGTTTTCCACTTAAGATTATTCAGTAATAGTTTCTCAGCTAGCTAGAACTGTAAAGTCTGTCAATTACAATTGTTGTTATTGGATTATTTAAAACGAAAATTGCAAACTGAATCACTCGAGTAAGCTTAATATTAAGTAGAATAACGGGTCCTTTTGGTTCCTCACATAAGGTTTAGCATCATAACGGGCTTTAAACTCTTAGGGAAATCATAATTCAGCGTTATAGGCTCTGATTAACTTGAAATTTTAGAAGGAAATATTATTATCCAGGTTTTCCTTTTTGCAGATATAAAAAAGTTTTGAGAGCACCCATCTTCTCTCCTTACTACATCATACGACAAAAGTGTTGTGTATTTTCCTATCAAATTTCATGATGGTTATCTATGCCGAAAATCTTTCAATGTGATTATAGGAAGGAGAAGTTAGGGAAATCATTTTTCCCTATTTCGATTTCCTTTCCCATTCCCTATAAATGCAACCCAATGGAAGAATGTTCTTAATCCTCCATAATACATTTCGTATGCAACTTAACAGGTTGCCGCAAATTATGTTGCCATGGTTCCCTCCGGACAAATATTTGACAGGTAATGATCTTACACAACTTATCTTACATGCGCAGTAATATTTTGCGTTAGTGCTATTTTTGGGGAATGAAGATGAGAATATCCTTGGTAGAGTAGGAATAACCAGGGTGTAATTTAGATTAGCTTCTTTAGTTTATTATTGTTTTCTAGTTTGACTAGAATTAGGGTTTTGTTTTTTAGATTGTCTAGTTTGACTTAAATATTTAGGTTTTATTTCCTTCTCAAATTAGGTTTACTTAGGGGGTGTACTCAATTGAAATTTTTAAAGACTTTTATAGACCTTTTAAGTGGGCGACTTTTGCGAATTTTATGGATTTTTAAGTGACTTTAATGGATTTGTTAAGAATTTAGTAAAAGTCTTCCATGAACTTCTATAGACTTTGATTGAAGATTTTTAAGAACTTCCAATTTAAAGACTTTTTATCTTGCAAACTCATTATATAACTGAAAAATTACAATCTTTCTTACTATCTAATCAACATTTTTGAGAACTTGATGCTCACAAAATTTCCTTAGGTAAAGTCATTAGTCACGGCCTAGTTGTTCAATTTTGGCACAAGTAGAATAATAAAAAACTTTTACATCAATTTCTAAGAACATAACCAAAAAAATTCACGAAACTAACTTAATTTCTAAGAACATAGATTGTTCTTTAAAAAGAAAGAAAAAAAAAAAAAAAGAGAGATCGATCACATGTAATTCTACACTTTGAAACAATTGCATATAATTTCAATTTAAGAGTAATTATATACAAATAGAATAATCCTAAATTGATTACAGGATATGAATTGAAGAGATATGAGAAAATCCTAGAATTGAAATAAAAAAGACATTTTTGGGGCTCTAAAATCTTCACAAATCTCAGAGCATATAAGAGCTTTTCTTTGAGATTTGCTATTTATATTTTTCACCAAAAAGTCTCCAAAAGTTCGGTAAATAAAGAATTCTTCAAAAGTCAATGTCTATTTAAATACCTCATGACTTGTAGAAACTTTTAAAAAGTTTCAATTGAATACCATGTGACTTTTAGAGATTTTTTAACATTCTATAGAAATCTCAATTGAATACACCTAAACTTCTAGAGAGTCTTTAGAAGTCTCAATTGAATACATTTAAACTTTTTAAATCCTCAAAAGTTTTAAAAGTCCTAATTGAATACACTCCTCAGGCTCTGTAAAGCTTATCCATTCATTGTAATACTTAAATTTAATTGTTGAATAAAATCATATTTTCTCCCTTTGAAATTCTCTCCCCTTTCTTCTCTCGTCTTCCCTCCCTTCCTCTTTCTTCTCAAGTCTCGTTCTTGTTTGTTGCATCCTATAGCAACTTTTTGGAAATTTATTATTCATTTGTTCTCTTTTCCATTTTGAAATTTCCTACAACGAGAACACTTCTATCATTTTTATTTTTTATGGGTAATATGGAAAAATAGTTGAGTTTTGTATTTTAAGGAGCTATTAGCACTAATCTATAAAGAGATAACATGTCACAAGAAAGAGAAAACAATTATTCGGATGTGTAGATCCACATATAAGTATATTCAATGTTGAACAAATTACACTCATAGACACATACTACCCAGATTGATTTAGATGTCACATATGATCCTGATTCCTCTTATCCTGAACTCTATTTCTATTTTTCTTTTTCTTTTCCATTTCAATTTCACAGTTCACTGGAGAAAGGCCAGGTTTACATTTTCCGAGTCGGCTCTGGTCAGGTAAACTCTACAAGTGTGTCCCAGCTGAATCTAGAATTTCAAGATAATATAGCTGCAAATTCTGTAAGGATGTAAATATAAGCTACAACTAAATATGTTTTATTATTCAGGAATGCACTCTGCTCCCTTTTTTTATTTCTTTTCTTCTAATTTATATATCTGCCTCCTCAATCTTTCCCAACTCATGTGCCTCTGATGTTTTTTATATTTTTAAAATGGAGATCAAAGAATTTCCCCAGATTATTGATGGTGCTATTTGGTTGTGTTTTTCATATTAATGAATCTGAAAGACCTCAAAAAATTAATCTGCGACGGAAAGTACTTAACCTGGATATGTTTTGAAATTTCTAGATCTTCTATGTGGAAAACTAGGGTTGAGCAAAAGTTTTCTGTTGGCATCTATTTGTCATTTTCGATGATTTTGAACATAATGAATGATCTACACTAAAATGACTAGAATAGGTGATCAAGGGACTGGATGAAGGGATCCTGAGCATGAAAGTTGGAGGAAAACGTCGACTCTACATTCCAGGACCAGTAAGTGCTTCAGCTACAATTATGTATCTTTCTCCACTCAAATGTAGAGGTTTCCTGCATGAAATTAGAATTTGATAATCACACTTTAGTATATCATCAAGATTCTAAGGAACCTAGATATATATACCTGACCAAGTCTTTTCAAGGAAAAAAACCAGACAAAACAATAGCCCTATATCTCTCAGTATAGTGCTTGAAGTACAAAAATTTTGGCCTATAAAAAGTTTTACAATATGTTTTAATCAAAATGTTATCAATTTGATGAATTTGATTTATCAATTCTCAAGGTGTTCTATTTTGTTTTTTTCCTTGTTGAACTTGTTTATTTTGTCTTCTTCTCATAATCCTTGCTCAGATTGAAAATTAAGCGGTAAAACAATCATAACTGTTCAAATTGCATTCTTTATGTTAATACGGCTATAAAAAGCTAGCAACTTACTTCCTGTATAAGATCGACCATGTATATAGAATGGCCGACATTGAGGCTAACACAATGGCCCAACTATATTCGACGCTTTGATTCCCTAATCAGGTGCGATGGTTAAGCTGTCAATCCAGTTCTCTATCATATTCTCCTAGAGTTTTTCTCTCCCACGTTTTTATATATGGGGATATCAACGTCCCACTGTAGGTTCATGGAATCCTTTTTTAGTGTTGACATGGTCCTGTGCATAAGTTGCCAGTATCATTCTGTTCTCTTGGCCGAGCTTAAACCATTTTGGAGCATGTTTTGCTAAGCTTAAGAAAAGGTGAAAAAACCTCTTTTGCTAAGTTTTATCTAGAAAAGTAAATTATCGAAATTAAAATAACAAAGAAATTTTAGTGAGTAGAAATGTGTTGGGCAAAAAAGGTTACTAGAAAGACTTATTCTTGACGAGTAAATGGAGAGGAAATGTGGAATTCTACTTGTCACAAACAAAATGTTTCACACCTTTCTTTCTGTTTGATCAGTTAGCTTTTCCAAAAGGCCTCACATCAGCTCCAGGAAGGCCACGAGTGGCTGCTAATAGTCCAGTTATATTCGATGTTAGTTTGGAGTACATACCTGGCCTTGAAGATGAAGAAGAGTAAACGTCACTAAACTTTCATCCACTCCAACCTTCACATTCAAGAGGTTCGCTATGTCTATGTATTGTATATTTCCATTACTACATTCTTTAAACTACACATTTCATTTCGTGTATCATTGGTATAAATCGAGAAGTCTAGGTGTAGTTCTGTCAATTTTTGATCAACGGGTCCTGAGAAATGAAAGAAATTGTGATTCTGCCTCACTTATTTGCTCGCAAAATACACGTAAGAGTTTTAAAAGTTGAAATGCAACACAGTATTCCCAACCACAATTATATGGTAAAACTTTCAATTAAAACTCAAATTATAACGACTGTTTTACTTAATAAAAGTTGATGCACAATATGAATATGTATACTGCCATCTTGGTATCCAATGGATCTTCGACCTGTACAGCACATATACTATACAGGAACTAAAGAATAAGCAGAGGTTATGCACTACATCAGGTACTGCATTTGGTTAAACCATTTTAGATAAAAGAAAGCATATACGAGTACAAAATACAAAATTTCGTCAAAATATTCGGAAGAACAGAATAGAGTGTATCTGTGTATCTTTCGACCAAACTTTCAATATCTAATGTCAACAAAATCTTTTGGCCAACTTATAGTTATAAAACAATTGTAGAATCAACGGCAAAATATAAAGATAGACAACCATACGGCTAATTGAAAGAAACAAAACGATAAGAACTACACAAGCGAATCTAGTTCAATTTGTAGTCTTAGAAGCTGTAGAACGAATTTTTGAGTCCTCTTTCTTATCAGAATCTGCAGCCTTTCTCTTGTCCTTCCTCTCCCTCTTCCTTAATGCAGTCATCCGGGCTTTCAAGATAGTTGCATAGCTAGCTTGAAAGCGCTGGTGATCTTTTGGACCAACCTGTTGTCAAATCAAACAAGACGTGCTAGTCAGGTCAAGGGAATCACATAGCAGTTCCAGAAGCTAATTAACTCCTAATTGTTACAAACAATATGAATACAGTAAGAAAAACATAAATCAACATAGACAAGCAGGTAGATGCACTTGATGTATGAAATAAATTATATAGCATCACGTGTCCTGAGAAGGAAAATGATACCGAAATGTCAGGATTGCCATGAAAACCAATTATGTTGTCAACAAAAAACAGAGCAATGTTATAGGTAAATATATAGAATCTACGAAGACTGCTATACATTTGGCATGCGAGATATAAAATGAAAAAACGGAAATTGACCAATATTTTGTGAAAATAGTCCATTACAAATAAAACAAAGTGCTGTATAATCTGGGGATAGACATTTGATTTCCTGGCTATGGTACTTCAACACTTTGGTCATATTGTACCAGAACAAGTCATATTCTATAAGTCCTATCTTCTGGCTGCAGACACCACTTTCTATCATGGCCCAATAGCCAAATTACTACTATAATCCAGTAGTCATAAACAAGACATGATTCTGTGTATAACATCTTTAAAGCATATCCTAAGGCCCTAATTGGACCCCATTATTTCCTCATTAAAATGAAAAATATGATCGTTATCTATCACATTAAGCCACCATATTTGACTTTTTATCTCATATGGAGCCCATAACGACTATATTTTTCATTCTCATTTTTACAATAATGTGGCTCACGGGGGTTAAATGGCAAGCAGCTCAGTTTGCTAGGTTCCACAAGTAGGATTAGACGCGGTAACATTTCTAAAATTAAAAAAATGGTGTACCAAAACATTCTACACTTTTCATGCATCAAATGCATATATAAGTCCTTTTGGCTTCAAAAGAAAAAACCCAATTGTCTAAAAATCTTAAGCAAGATAATTCAAAATTTTATAAAAGAACTAATGAGAGAAAATCGTCTCACTAAGGTGGAAACAATAAAGTAGAACAGAATAGAGCAATTCTTATAAATTGAAATCCAGAACTTGGTAGGTAGCATTCAGAGCGAAAAGATATATTTTTCTGAAAGGGAAGGCCTCATAATTTCCCTGGCACATTTTTCAACTTGTAGTACATACACCATGCATAATTTTTCCTTTGTTTGATGAACTCAGAACCTTAAAACCATCGATATACATTAAACGACCATGACAACTTGCTCTACAGAAAAAGTTCTCCCCTTAGGCCTTAGCTTCTGCAGTTATGCATCATGAACCATTGACTATCTCTGTTTGATTGCTAAGGAATTATTGTGAAAACTCCAACAGAGAGTTGTGTGATTGATTAATACAACTCCACTATAGGATAGTTATGCCGAGTCTTTGTTCTGGGTGAGAAGTTTGTGTACTTCTCACCTCCAGATTCATAAAAGACTTAAGCCCCCCATTTGGCCCCCATTACTTCTCATCAAATTAAATTAAATTTTTCTCTCCTATTTTCAACCATACAATCTTCAATAAAATATTATTACACATAAATCGAAAACTTTTCATTCTTTTACAACCATCAATTTATCAAAAAAGCCACTATTCCCCCTATTATAATCGAAATTAATGAGGGCCAAACGGGGGCTTATTAAATAACATCAAAGCTCGTCATATCCTGTCTGAAGCTCAACCAGTGAATTTCTGCTTGCTCCTCCCTACGTAGAAAAGTTTATTCGATCTTCTCAAAAGTAAAAAACCTAACGGACTTTGATGCTTGAACTCTTCGAAATGGTCGGAGCACCTGTGTCGGACGACATGACACGACATGGATATGAGTATGGAATATGTGTCAAATCCTTCAAGTTTCAATTGGATGCTTCGCCATTTCTGCATCTTCTTCCTTTTTCTTCTCTCTTCTTTTTTTCTCTTTTCCTTTTCTTTCCTATTTTTGCTCTCTATAAACCTAGCACCGCCTCTGATGGGGTGGTAAAAGGCGACGGTACTAGATTTTCCCTTCTTTTTTTTCTTTTTTCTTTCCCTTTTCTTCCTTCTTTTTTCCTTCCTTCCCTCTTTGCATTGGTGGTTTAGGGCTTTGTTTGTATGAAATGAAAATGGATTTCATAAAGTGCTACTTAGTATTCCTTTAAGTCTAAATTGCAATCAAATTCCTCATTTTCTATTTTATATAACATTTAGTAGTTAACTTCCCATAATTGATAACTAAATCCCAAAATACTATTTTATTCGTCTTAACCCCTTATTTAATACTCATTTCCTTCTTTGTGAGCAAATTGATTTTGATCTATTCAAAATGACATTTTAGATTAGTAAAAAAAATTGAAACTTGAAAGACGTACCCACCCGTATCTGAAATTTAAACTCTTTTTAACCATATACATATGTCCTACATTTTAAAAAATAAAAAATTCGAGACATAGATACGTAATTATACCCTATACTTGTACTCGAGTCATCATAGCCAACAGATACTCAACTCGTGCATTTTACCTCTTTAATGCCATGTAGAATAGCAGAACAAACTAATTACAGATACATTGATTAGGAAGTGAGTGTAGTTTTTCATGAAATATCATTACATCAGCAACAACAAACTAGTCCGTATTCACAATAATTAGAGGCTCGCTACATGAATCTTTATCTGCCGCTTCATTTGATTCACGCTAGAACTCTTGAAGATCTAAAGCAACTATAGTAAAACCTTGATAAACAAATGTTTGACAAATTAATAACCTCACTTAAATAATAAAATTTCTCGATTCCGACCCGAGCATGTATATTTATGCAATAAAATTGCTAAATGCATAACATATTAATAATTGATTAAATACGTAAAAAATTTTGACGCATTAAGAAATTTTTTACTTACACTTGTATTTTTCTGAAAATATGCATCTAAATTTGCTTGCTTTTTATTTGTACTCAAATTGAACTCTGCTTCATCCTTAATTTTTTGCAATGAACATAGCACAATTAGTTTAATTTTCTTATTTTTAGAGATTATTTAAGGTTACGATATTTGAAAGATTTATTTTCGATAAACAATCGGGTAAAACATAGCCATCGCTTAAATCAT
Organism: Olea europaea var. sylvestris; assembly: GCF_002742605.1. Classification (NCBI taxonomy): domain Eukaryota; kingdom Viridiplantae; phylum Streptophyta; class Magnoliopsida; order Lamiales; family Oleaceae; genus Olea; species Olea europaea. The sequence continues at coordinate 8,234,882 of NC_036240.1, forward strand.
GAATACCATCAATAGCCATATTCAATAGCTCTTGAATAATTTCTTTGTTAGTTAATTATTCAATCATCATATTATTTTCATTAGGATAATTGAAGAGGTGCTCGACATAAATCATATTTTTTAGTGCTAACTCGAAATGACTTCGTAATCTATTGAAAACTTAATATCCTCTAAAGTAATAATTTTTCTCTATCCCAACATTTTTATTTTATAGCGAATCAGTAATTGGTCATTTGCAACTAAAACATACTACCCCTCCTTTTGACTTCTTCTACGGAGACAATTTCAATCTTATTTATGAGAATATCTTTTAGGTCTACAAAACACAGTCTCAACCACCTAAATTGGCATTCCCTTAATTTATTCTCATGATGACACATCCACTTGGTTACATATTTTCTTATTTCTTATCTTATCCATTATAACATGATCACACATATATTTTAGAATACTCATTTCCGCAATTTCACTTAAAATCTTAAAAGTTGGGCTAAGTGCAAGAAGGCTTTGCGCATGAATGCCACTAGTTGCCTACATTTATTTCTTTATCCATCAAATCCCACAACTAATGCACTCCTCTTCCTAAATCTTGTTTAGGTGGAATTGAATGAAATGATGGGTCAACCGATGTAGCCTATGAGAACACAATAGTGTAGCAATTCCTCAAACTAACCCAAATTTGCCAGAATAAGAAAATACTGGCACATGAAAATAATTACTATGAAACTAAATAAATACAAAATAAAATGCTATGAAAATATTTACGTGCAAAATATTTTATTGTATGAATATGTGGTTGAAAATGAGCAGTGGAACGAAGAGTTTTCAAATAATGGTTGTCAAACAGGGGCTAGATAAAATATGGATTTTAACTTCTACCAAACAGGGCCTTAACTACAATGCAGTTAGATTAAAAGAGATTATGTATCAACTTATTGTATGTTTGGCCCACTCAAAGGGACCTTGAAATAACTAATTAGGATCATTATATGAATGCAGATGATACAACAACTGAGCTATAGGCTGCAGACGAACAACCGAAAACAGATTTGCAGTTTCTACTTACACATTTGACAGTTTATAGACATTATAAGAGAAATCAAGTAGTTAAAGGACTACAATGCAGTTAGATTAAAAGAGATTATGTATCAACTTATTGTATGTTTGGCCCACTCAAAGGGACCTTGAAATAACTAATTAGGATCATTATATGAATGCAGATGATACAACAACTGAGCTATAGGCTGCAGACGAACAACCGAAAACAGATTTGCAGTTTCTACTTACACATTTGACAGTTTATAGACATTATAAGAGAAATCAAGTAGTTAAAGACTATACATTCCTGATAAGCACGTCTGACATTTTCTTTTAATAAGATGTTATATGATGACAAATAAATTTGTATAACTACATAATATAATTCCTAACTATTAACAGATTAGCCCTAACAAACTCTCAAATCAGCTAAATATAATTTCAGGCAGATTTGGTCACATAGCTTACAAATGAAGTGCCTTTAATAATGTTGATGCCTGGCTGTTGATTTCTACCACATAAATTATGAGATTCAAACTATTGTTTTTTCCAGTTAAATTAACTTATTTGCTGTTTCATAAACTAGCATCTCTTGCATACAGAGAAATATAAACGTATAGTGACTGCTGACCACTATTGTAACTTAAATCCCGTGTTGCAAGGACACTTCAACTAAGGTGTTGTGTCCGTGTCCATCCGGACATGCATGATACTCCTCGGACACTCTACCATGATTTTTTTTATTTCTTTATCAAAAAATATTATATATGTTCAACTCAAAGTTATTATTAAATAAAAAATAGGTACTCTTATTTAAAATATTTCAATAAGAAAATTAATAACAAGTATAAAAATAATTTATTCTATATAAATGAAAATTTTTAATGAATTTAACCACGTATTGTGTCAATGCTTTTTCAAAAAAATAGCATGTCGGCTTGCATGACACCACGTAACAGTGACGGTGCATTGCTTAAATCAAATAGATCTTAAAGAATGTCAGCAAGAGATACTCCCCACTAGCGTGAATAGCAGTCCGAAAAACCTTGGGGTGGGGAAGGAGAACTTTACAAACCAATTCAATTCAGCAAGCATGAAGAAAATAATGCTGGAATACTTGCCAGAGTGGATATGGTCTTCTTGCCATCAGTTGCTCGAACGAGGCATCTGTACTCAATCTTTTCCCCACATGTTTTCATTTTATTCCTCTGCACCTTAGACTTGTCTGAAGCTGCAAATGATTAAAAAAAAGTACAATCAAGATTTTGAGAAATATTCAACCCGACGGCATTCCATCTGAACATTTTCATACCAAGAGGGTATTCATCAAGCGGTTAAAAACCATTTAGAAAGTTAATAGAGGGAAATTACAGTGCTTGAGTGTAACCCAAACAGAGCCCTTCTCAGTAGTCCGCTCAAACATGTTAGTGAGTTCATTGAGGAAGGGATCGGGTTGTAAGCGCACCTAAGGAAAATATAAGAAAGATAACAAAAGGTCAGATAGAATAACACCGAGAACGTGGACAGAATTATAACTCTAAACTCTATTGTTTGGCAATCCAAACAGAATATACAAATTACAAAGTACATACACCTGCACAACCATACCACATGAACTGGAGCAATGAAACCTTTTGTTGTGTAGTAGAATTTCAAAGATTCATTGAAGAGTATTATTGTGAGCCAGCCTTACAATCCCACAGTTCGTCTTCTAAACCATGACCAAAGGCAGGATTTAACCCACTGAAACTTGATATCAGAATAACTTTTCAATTCATCCAGAGACAGACCGGCTTCCCTTTTGCACCTTATACATAACTGATATTGCTTACATTTCTAATTTTTTTACATTTTATGGATATTAGATGTAAGCCTCAAAGGGTCATTAATTCAGGCAGTTTAAATAAAAATAACATGGTTATAAACTTAAAATTACAGTACATTTCTAGTTTCTCTTATTCCTTTTATTAACATCTAAATCCCCACCCATCCCCCATCAGTACTGAATAACGCATCTACGACTGAATATATGCACATAAAGGCAATGTAAATAAAGAAAGCAACAAAGTTTGATGATCTATCAATTATTTAACCATGAAAATCCTTGAAGATCCTTTTAGACAATCTATAGGCATTCAAATAGAGATACAAAAACAATTAGATTAAATCACAAGATTCATTCCTTCTTTATAATTGCCAGCTTTCGTAATAAACCCACAATTTCTAATTTTCTCAACCAAAAATAATCATGCCGTAATTTTTTTATCTTCTAAAATTGAATTTACAGAATCAAATCCGTCGGAAATAAAATCGTAGTAGATCGCCATCCATTAAAAATTAGAATATATACATTCACAGAGAAAAGAAATAGATATTACCATGCTTTGACAGACAGTGATGAGAATGGAGGCAGCGAATGAGAGTTTTATGGTTTTGGCTCACGAGCCTTTGCCCTTCTCTTTTTTGTTCTCTCTCGGAACAATTTTAAACACTTATTTAAAATTAATTTTTCAAAATCATTTTTAACATTTTTTCCTACCCTTTTTTTAAAAAAAAAATTTAATCACCTACAAAAAAATATTTTTTATATTTTCAAAAATTATCTTCTTGTAAGGCCATCTCAATCATTGCATCAAAATTTGGGGTCGATTTTACACTAAATTGAAAATTATCTTCAACTCAAAATACCAAAAGTTACACCAAATAAATTATGTTTCGTCATTTTCTTCATTTTTTTAGTTCTTAACAATTTATTTAGTTTAAAAATTATTTAATTATTTATTTTATAAATACATAAATTATTAATTACGTTTAGTTAATGAAAATATTGAATTCATAATAAATTATTGACTGCCATATTATTATTGGCCTGTTTTATATATTGTTTTTCTTAAATATTCTAGAATGTTGGTATCAAGTGGTTGATGTGATATTTTTGTCTTCATTTTAATAATAGTTTTTGTTATCTTTTTAAATTTATTGAGTGCTTTTATTTTAGTTTTTTCTTAATTATTATTATTTACATGATTAAAATTTAGAGTTTAGGCCAACAATAGTAGTAATAATAATAACAGCAACAATAATAATTAAAATTTATTGTATAACAAAAACTAACGCGCGCGTACACACACAAAAATTGTTCTATACCAAAAATAAAGATCTAAATAGTACAAATTTCCTTTGCATCATTTCGCACGTGGTACAAACAAATAGCGTTGCATTGCACCAAAATGGCGCATAGTTGGGAGAGGTTTGCACCATTTTTTGGTACATTTTTATTTATTTATTTTATGATTTTATTTTTATTTTTATTTTGGGGGAGGGGGTGTGGTTCGCTATTGAAGATGCCCTAAAGACTAAAAAATAAATTATGATATACTTTTTCCTAAAAGAATAAATTTTATTAATTAAATGAACAACTTCAACATTTATATTTAACAAAATAAGTAATTTTAAAGTACGGCCAAACACACTCTAATAGCATTAAAATTGCTTGTGTAACTTGTTAATTTAACGTAAATCTAAACTAGAAATAAAATTAGAATGTGATTCGATGACATCTATTATCGTTGATGTAGTAAATTTGATTTTGCATACGTCTTTAACGGGTCAATTACAAATCGAATAATATGTACTTAATAGTTCGAAAAGAATTGCAATGTTCCATAATTACGGATGACAAAGCTTTTAAAAAATTCAAAACAAGTTGTTTCGATATCAAGGACTTCTCCTTAGATATACGAACATCTAAGATTTTTTAAAAAGTTTCAATGATTTTTAGAAATATTTTAAGATTTTTAAGGAAATTGGAATAAAGTTATGGGTTGAAAAGATTATTAATGAAACTTTGGGAAAAAGTGAGAATTTTAAAAATTACCATGGAAGTTTAAAGTCAGGTGCGGACGGTTCCTAGGGTCACTTGACCCTGCAATTTTTTCAAACTCCTTTTTCCTTTTTTTTTTTAATCATAGTACTCAGGCTTACTATGAAATATCAAACGAAGTTGAAATATTACATTCTTAATATCATTTTGAAGCACTCACGACCTAGTATTTCACATCCTTAATGTTGTGAGAAATGACTAATCATAGCAAATGTTACGACGCGTCAAAATAAGCTATTCAAAATTAATATTTCGAGAATTTCGATAACAAGCTAACTTTAAAAAAATTTCGATGATTATGCGCTAGTTATATCCATAAATCTTCTCATTTTGAGAATTATATCATAAACAAATTGAATGATCTAAATGAATAGCGAAAATAGTTAAACGTACGTCAAACGTGTATACTAAAAAGAGACATATAACTCGTCTTTTTTGAAAAAAAATCAATTATTTTATTAATTTTTATTATTTTTCCGCGACAAATTTCTGAATATAATTTACATAATTTTATTAGGAAATTTTATGTGGTATGACGTCAAATTTTTTTTTTGACATAAAAATTCTTAATAAAATTTTCATTATTTTATATGGGTTATAAATTATTATACTATTTTTTCATCTTGATTATTTTTATATTTGAAAAAAATTATATATATAAAAAATCAATCACTTTTATGAATTTTTATTATTATTGTTACATTTTCCTCTCGATCAATTAATTTTTTTTTCAAATGACGTCAAAGATTTTATTAGGAAATTTATTAGATTATTTTT
>NC_036240.1:8243317-8258940 GCF_002742605.1 Olea europaea var. sylvestris
TTAGTTAATTATTCAATCATCATATTATTTTCATTAGGATAATTGAAGAGGTGCTCGACATAAATCATATTTTTTAGTGCTAACTCGAAATGACTTCGTAATCTATTGAAAACTTAATATCCTCTAAAGTAATAATTTTTCTCTATCCCAACATTTTTATTTTATAGCGAATCAGTAATTGGTCATTTGCAACTAAAACATACTACCCCTCCTTTTGACTTCTTCTACGGAGACAATTTCAATCTTATTTATGAGAATATCTTTTAGGTCTACAAAACACAGTCTCAACCACCTAAATTGGCATTCCCTTAATTTATTCTCATGATGACACATCCACTTGGTTACATATTTTCTTATTTCTTATCTTATCCATTATAACATGATCACACATATATTTTAGAATACTCATTTCCGCAATTTCACTTAAAATCTTAAAAGTTGGGCTAAGTGCAAGAAGGCTTTGCGCATGAATGCCACTAGTTGCCTACATTTATTTCTTTATCCATCAAATCCCACAACTAATGCACTCCTCTTCCTAAATCTTGTTTAGGTGGAATTGAATGAAATGATGGGTCAACCGATGTAGCCTATGAGAACACAATAGTGTAGCAATTCCTCAAACTAACCCAAATTTGCCAGAATAAGAAAATACTGGCACATGAAAATAATTACTATGAAACTAAATAAATACAAAATAAAATGCTATGAAAATATTTACGTGCAAAATATTTTATTGTATGAATATGTGGTTGAAAATGAGCAGTGGAACGAAGAGTTTTCAAATAATGGTTGTCAAACAGGGGCTAGATAAAATATGGATTTTAACTTCTACCAAACAGGGCCTTAACTACAATGCAGTTAGATTAAAAGAGATTATGTATCAACTTATTGTATGTTTGGCCCACTCAAAGGGACCTTGAAATAACTAATTAGGATCATTATATGAATGCAGATGATACAACAACTGAGCTATAGGCTGCAGACGAACAACCGAAAACAGATTTGCAGTTTCTACTTACACATTTGACAGTTTATAGACATTATAAGAGAAATCAAGTAGTTAAAGACTATACATTCCTGATAAGCATGTCTGACATTTTCTTTTAATAAGATGTTATATGATGACAAATAAATTTGTATAACTACATAATATAATTCCTAACTATTAACAGATTAGCCCTAACAAACTCTCAAATCAGCTAAATATAATTTCAGGCAGATTTGGTCACATAGCTTACAAATGAAGTGCCTTTAATAATGTTGATGCCTGGCTGTTGATTTCTACCACATAAATTATGAGATTCAAACTATTGTTTTTTCCAGTTAAATTAACTTATTTGCTGTTTCATAAACTAGCATCTCTTGCATACAGAGAAATATAAACGTATAGTGACTGCTGACCACTATTGTAACTTAAATCCCGTGTTGCAAGGACACTTCAACTAAGGTGTTGTGTCCGTGTCCATCCGGACATGCATGATACTCCTCGGACACTCTACCATGATTTTTTTTATTTCTTTATCAAAAAATATTATATATGTTCAACTCAAAGTTATTATTAAATAAAAAATAGGTACTCTTATTTAAAATATTTCAATAAGAAAATTAATAACAAGTATAAAAATAATTTATTCTATATAAATGAAAATTTTTAATGAATTTAACCACGTATTGTGTCAATGCTTTTTCAAAAAAATAGCATGTCGGCTTGCATGACACCACGTAACAGTGACGGTGCATTGCTTAAATCAAATAGATCTTAAAGAATGTCAGCAAGAGATACTCCCCACTAGCATGAATAGCAGTCCGAAAAACCTTGGGGTGGGGAAGGAGAACTTTACAAACCAATTCAATTCAGCAAGCATGAAGAAAATAATGCTGGAATACTTGCCAGAGTGGATATGGTCTTCTTGCCATCAGTTGCTCGAACGAGGCATCTGTACTCAATCTTTTCCCCACATGTTTTCATTTTATTCCTCTGCACCTTAGACTTGTCTGAAGCTGCAAATGATTAAAAAAAAGTACAATCAAGATTTTGAGAAATATTCAACCCGACGGCATTCCATCTGAACATTTTCATACCAAGAGGGCATTCATCAAGCGGTTAAAAACCATTTAGAAAGTTAATAGAGGGAAATTACAGTGCTTGAGTGTAACCCAAACAGAGCCCTTCTCAGTAGTCCGCTCAAACATGTTAGTGAGTTCATTGAGGAAGGGATCGGGTTGTAAGCGCACCTAAGGAAAATATAAGAAAGATAACAAAAGGTCAGATAGAATAACACCGAGAACGTGGACAGAATTATAACTCTAAACTCTATTGTTTGGCAATCCAAACAGAATATACAAATTACAAAGTACATACACCTGCACAACCATACCACATGAACTGGAGCAATGAAACCTTTTGTTGTGTAGTAGAATTTCAAAGATTCATTGAAGAGTATTATTGTGAGCCAGCCTTACAATCCCACAGTTCGTCTTCTAAACCATGACCAAAGGCAGGATTTAACCCACTGAAACTTGATATCAGAATAACTTTTCAATTCATCCAGAGACAGACCGGCTTCCCTTTTGCACCTTATACATAACTGATATTGCTTACATTTCTAATTTTTTTACATTTTATGGATATTAGATGTAAGCCTCAAAGGGTCATTAATTCAGGCAGTTTAAATAAAAATAACATGGTTATAAACTTAAAATTACAGTACATTTCTAGTTTCTCTTATTCCTTTTATTAACATCTAAATCCCCACCCATCCCCCATCAGTACTGAATAACGCATCTACGACTGAATATATGCACATAAAGGCAATGTAAATAAAGAAAGCAACAAAGTTTGATGATCTATCAATTATTTAACCATGAAAATCCTTGAAGATCCTTTTAGACAATCTATAGGCATTCAAATAGAGATACAAAAACAATTAGATTAAATCACAAGATTCATTCTTTCTTTATAATTGCCAGCTTTCGTAATAAACCCACAATTTCTAATTTTCTCAACCAAAAATAATCATGCCGTAATTTTTTTATCTTCTAAAATTGAATTTACAGAATCAAATCCGTCGGAAATAAAATCGTAGTAGATCGCCATCCATTAAAAATTAGAATATATACATTCACAGAGAAAAGGAATAGAGATTACCATGCTTTAGCAGACAGTGATGAGAACGGAGGCACAGATGCGAAAGAGAGTTTTATGGTTTTTGCTCACGAGTCTTTGCCCTTCTCTTTTTTGTTCTCTCTCGGAACAATTTTAAACACTTATTTAAAATTAATTTTTCAAAATCATTTTTAACAATTTTTCCTAACCTTTTTTTTTTTTCAAATTTTAATCACACATTCTACAAAAAATAATAAATAAATAATAAAAAATATCTTCTCTTTAAGGCCATTTCAACCATTGCATCAAAATTTGGGATCAGTTTTACACAAAACTGAAAATTATCTTCAACTCAAAATATCAAAAGTTATACCAAATAAATAACGTTTCATCATGTTCTTCATTTTTTTAGTTCTTAACAATTTATTTAGTTTAAAAATTATTTAATTATTTATTTTATAAATACATAAATTATTAATTACGTTTAGTTAATGAAAATATTGAATTCATAATAAATTATTGACTGCCATATTATTATTGGCCTGTTTTATATATTGTTTTTCTTAAATATTCTAGAATGTTGGTATCAAGTGGTTGATGTGATATTTTTGTCTTCATTTTAATAATAGTTTTTGTTATCTTTTTAAATTTATTGAGTGCTTTTATTTTAGTTTTTTCTTAATTATTATTATTTACATGATTAAAATTTAGAGTTTAGGCCAACAATAGTAGTAATAATAATAACAGCAACAATAATAATTAAAATTTATTGTATAACAAAAACTAACGCGCGCGTACACACACAAAAATTGTTCTATACCAAAAATAAAGATCTAAATAGTACAAATTTCCTTTGCATCATTTCGCACGTGGTACAAACAAATAGCGTTGCATTGCACCAAAATGGCGCATAGTTGGGAGAGGTTTGCACCATTTTTTGGTACATTTTTATTTATTTATTTTATGATTTTATTTTTATTTTTATTTTGGGGGAGGGGGTGTGGTTCGCTATTGAAGATGCCCTAAAGACTAAAAAATAAATTATGATTTACTTTTTCCTAAAAGAATAAAATTTATTAGTTAAACGAACAACTTCAACATTTATATTTAACAAAATAAGTAATTTTAAAGTACGGCCAAACACACTCTAATAGCATTAAAATTGCTTGTGTAACTTGTTAATTTAACGTAAATCTAAACTAGAAATAAAACTAGAATGTGATTCGATGATGACATCTATTATCATTAATGTAGTAAATTTGATTTTGCATACATGGTTAACATGTCAATTACAAAACGAATAATATGTACTTAATAGTTCGAAAAGAATTGCAACGTTCCATAATTACGGATGACAAAGCATTTAACAAATTCAAAACAAGCTGTTTCGATATCAAGGACTTCTCCTTAGATATACGAACATCTAACATTTTTTAAAAAGTTCCGATGATTTTTAGAAATATTTTAAGATTTTTAAGGAACTGGAATAAAGTTATGGGTTGAAAAGATTATTAATGAAACTTTGGGAAAAAGTGAGAATTTTAAAAATTACCATGGAAGTTTAAAGTCAGGTGCGGACGGTTCCTAGGGTCACTTGACCCTGCAATTTTTTCAAACTCCTTTTTCCTTTTTTTTTTTAATCATAGTACTCAGGCTTACTATGAAATATCAAACGAAGTTGAAATATTACATTCTTAATATCATTTTGAAGCACTCACGACCTAGTATTTCACATCCTTAATGTTGTGAGAAATGACTAATCATAGCAAATGTTACGACGCGTCAAAATAAGCTATTCAAAATTAATATTTCGAGAATTTCGATAACAAGCTAACTTTAAAAAAATTTCGATGATTATGCGCTAGTTATATCCATAAATCTTCTCATTTTGAGAATTATATCATAAACAAATTGAATGATCTAAATGAATAGCGAAAATAGTTAAACGTACGTCAAACGTGTATACTAAAAAGAGACATATAACTCGTCTTTTTTGAAAAAAAATCAATTATTTTATTAATTTTTATTATTTTTCCGCGACAAATTTCTGAATATAATTTACATAATTTTATTAGGAAATTTTATGTGGTATGACGTCAAATTTTTTTTTTGACATAAAAATTCTTAATAAAATTTTCATTATTTTATATGGGTTATAAATTATTATACTATTTTTTCATCTTGATTATTTTTATATTTGAAAAAAATTATATATATAAAAAATCAATCACTTTTATGAATTTTTATTATTATTGTTACATTTTCCTCTCGATCAATTAATTTTTTTTTCAAATGACGTCAAAGATTTTATTAGGAAATTTATTAGATTATTTTTTTAAAAAAAATTAATTGATTGAGAGGAAAAAGTAACAATAATTAAAAAAAACCCTAAAAATGATCAAATATATATATATATATTTTAGATGTAAAAATAATCAAGATGAAAAATTAGTATAACAGTTTATAACTCATATAAAATATTTGTTTTGATTTGTAAACGACTACGAGTTTGATTCATGGGGTTTATATATATATATATATATATATATATATATATATATATAAATTAGATTTTAAAATAATCAAGACGAAAAAGTAGTATAACGGATTATAACCTATATAAAGTAATAAAAAAAATCGTCGCTTTTTAAAAAAATTTGATTGTGACCCTCAAACGTAAGATGTCTACATCCACCCTTGTTTAAAGTTGCAAAGAGATTTATATTAATTGCGACCAGACTCCTGGAGAGGGTTATTCTATTTTGAGTTCTCTCATTACCAAGTTGCTTGGCTTGCGGAAGGTAAATAGCGTTTTTAGTTACCTTCATATGAGGAGAGAGAGTAAAAAGGTTCTAAAATGAAACCCACATATTAGACATGTTTGGCATGCAAAACTAGGTGAAAACGGACCTATGGGAGAGGAGGTCAATAACTCGACATTCCACCCACGTCATTTTTTAGCTGGAATGTTGACACTGTAACATATGGCATCGATATCCATGTGTCACTTTGATAGTCAAAAGAATCGCGCATAACTTTTTGTGAAAAAATTTAGATTGGAACATAAAATATGTTAAATTTCTGATTCGATAAGTTTCAAATAATATATTATATATATAATGGAGATATTTGTAACAATCTTGGCGCTATAGTTTATCCATTGTGTTCTACGTGTTGATTCCTTAGTGTCGACATCCACTCTCTCATTTTACCTCGGATCCCATTTTTAGTATTATTTTTTATTTTTGTCTCGATTGATCTTTAAATTGATTCGGAGAATTAATATTGTGAATGTAATAATATTTTCCAACTTTTTTTAATGGCATCATCCATCGGTAGCCTTTCAACTAATTAGCATGGTTTGTCGTTGTTGACGGAATTCATCCATTTTAATCGTTAAGATCGCATAGAATGAGATATTTATCCTCCTCTTTAAGTAAATAAAATAATAGAAAGCAACCGTAAAAATAATAAAGGGAAAGTTACAGATGGTGTTTCAAACTTTTCAAATTTACAAATGAATCCCACTTATAAAAAGTATTATCTTCAAAAAATGAGAAATCTTCATCGTTAACCCCATCTCCCCACCCGAATCCACATTCCACCCACCCACAGTAAAATTTTTTTCATTTTTCTAAATTCTTTGCATCTTTTAAATGGGACCAATTCATACTAGAAAAAGTTTGAGACTTTGATGAGTGTATTACTCATATACCTAACTATCATCTAAATTTAATATTTACCTAATTCCTATGAGTTTTAGAGCATTTTAATGTACGCTTTGATGTTGTGATATAGGTTTGAGAAATTGAAGAAAATAAGCAAAAGTTTGAGAAATTGGAGAAAGATGCCAAATTGTAAGAAATACAAAGTTCAGGGATAAGATGCAAATAATTAAAAGTTTTGTTGAACCTTGCAATGAAGATTTGAGAGTGTTAGGAGTCAATTGTATTAAAAAAAAAATGTCAAATGGATCAAATTTAGTCAAAATATAATCACAAGTCAATTTCCAACCGAAAAATTATACTCCAAAATTTTAGTCTCTTATTGAGACCCATTTTTGTCATAGCAAATGATCGAATTAGAAAATGATGTCTGAAGTAAAGTTGTAGCTCTTTCAGTTAGCTTTCCAATGCATTTTGAATCGTCTCAATCGAATATCAGAATAAAAAGTTATGATAAAAATACTGAAAGTCGCGTAATGCTGTCGTCCATTCGAAGCGGGCACCTCAGCGCCCACCATGCTGAAAGAAAACAGAATTTGTAGTGCCACTACAGTGGCGCCGAGGCGTCGCCTTGCGAAAAAAGTGTTTTTTAATGTTTTTGGACTATTTCCTTGACCCAATTCAATCTTAATTCGTTTGAGACCCCAAAACACTATAAAACAATATCAAAAACCTATTTTCATATAGAATTCAAGGGGGCAAGATTGAAAAATCCAAAAGGTGGCAAGAACAACATTAGGGGAGAAAATCCAAGATTTGCCCACAAAACTAATTTTTTCTATGCTTTTTTCATGAACTGTGTGAATTTCATAGATTACAACATTAACTAAACAATTTATCTGTGGTTTGATGTAGCCAAACTTGAGATTAAGTTTGATGTTATCTTAATTATTTCTTTTGATTTTCCCCTTATATTTAATTGTGTCATAAATTTAATATTTTCAATTACCTGATCAATAATTGAATGAATAGATGTTAGTCAATTTCGTTACTCCAGAGAGGGGAATTTAGACGTGATCATAAAATTGACACAACATAGTTTTTATGGGTTTCGAAATAAAGTATAGGTTCTATGAAGCTTATTCCACAAAAGAATCAGGACTTTGTTAAATTCTTAATTTTAATTCGGAATAGAGGTATTGGAGTTAGAATCTATGATTAATTTCTAGTCGACACTCAAAAGAGTGGAGAGAAATATTATTAGGGTCCTTGCTTTTAAATATGGAAAAATTAATTGGAATAATTGGAAATCATTGAATCATAATTAAGAGTTAGGTGAAATTATTTCCTAGGCTTCCTCGTCTCGATAATTGCATTCATCAACTTTGTCACAGCAAATCACGTTATACCAGTTTAAAACATTCATTCATCTAAATAAAGCAGAAGTTATGCAATTATAGTATTTAGTAGGAATTAGAATACAATCTCTCTGGATTCGAGACTCTTAACTCCATATTATACTACAAAACTTGACATCGTACACTTACAGTATAAATCACGTTGTAGAAAACGCATGGCATACTTCCTATGCAATTTTCCTTATACTCCTTTTCTTTTGTTGTTTTTTATATTTATTTGTTTAAAAAGAAGAACAAATATATTATGTTTGTGGTCTTAAAGGTCAAAATCGACGAGTTTTGTCAACAAGGACAAATTATAAAAATGCTCGTTTGACATGATTTTTACTTTTACTTTTGCTTTTATTTTCTATGGAAGAGTTTTGAATTAAACCACTTTATTTGAAAATTAATTTTTAAAAAAGTTTTCTATTTTATAAGTGATTTAAAAAAAGTCATATTAGACCAACTTCTTCTAAAACTCTTCTTACTAGAAAAAGCACTTTCAAAAAATTAGTTACGAGTCCAAAAGCAACTTTTGAATATCAAAAACTCATTTTTACCATTTAGAAGTCATGCTAAACAAGCCCTAATACTAAGTAGTTGAAAGGTTATGGAAGAATGATGCCGCTCAAAGTTTTGGGATATATCCCAATCTTTTTTGAAAGATTGAGCAGTATATATGAATTGTTTTAACTAGATAAACATTACTTTTTAACCACACATTCTTTTAAAAATCACTATTCAAATCTTTATTTTCCCAAAATAGAGGTTGTCAAACAGAGTAACGTTTTTAAGTTTCCCTTCGGGATTTAATGAACTAGATTTGTTGCTATTCAATGGCACTGATTTACTCCCACTCTAAACCTCTCAATTTTCTTTGGTGCCAAACATAAATGCATGTAGTGAGAGTAAAAGAAAACTAAATAAATAAATCTTCCAACTAATATTCTTTCATTAGTTAGTTTTACGTAATTAAAAATTGTCTATAGAATCTACTTCATTATGTTTCCAGAACTTCTTCCTAATATATAAGTGCTTTGTCCAATCGAACAAGTAATAATGGTCCTCACTGCAATCACTTGCAAATAATAAATTACCAAACATTTTATGGAATCGATCAACTCTTTAAATACACATTTATGGAATCCCCCAAATGAAAAGGAAAAGGGATTGCCAACCATTTTTATTTAGGTCGAACATTGCATACTCGAGGATAATGTCACGAACTTGGTTTTTCAACTTTTTTTGCACCACCAAATTTATAGGATCAAGTTGCAATTGGAGAATAATTTTTCTCTCGTGATTGTTCTTTAATATTTTGAAGCCTAAACTTAGGTTAAAGTCAACTTTATTTTATCTATAAAAACATCATAAAAGCTAAGGTGTTTATTAGTGAAAGTTCTTACTTAGCCGATTTAGTTTGATCTTACATACGGAATTATTATATTAAAAACAACAAATCACTTTTTAATAGTTTTTAAATGATTAAGCATACAAGTCAATTTCTTTATATTTGAATGCTGCCGATTTGTAATGCGAAAGAAGTAAAGAACATAGTAATTGTTGACAGAAAAACCTAACAGGGTAAAAATTTTAGAACTAAGTCAGTTACTTCCACTATAAACATTGAACCTTACAGTTAGATGTTGCCTAGCTAATTTCACTGAACTTCCCGATCTACTTCTTATAATCTCCAAGATCTTATGACTCCACCAACTTTTCGATCTTCTACAATTGTCTTTTTCAAGTAGATACCAAGCATCACCACTTCTTATTCTTCTTCCTGCGCTCGTAGTCCAACATTCCTCAATGTTCAATAGCGTTTGAAGTTCCAACTGAGAAAGTACATTCCTTGTTGTGCAAATCTGTGAGTGTTTTGGACTTTGGAATCTTGATATTTTTTCCAAATCTTTGATTGTATGATCTCAAGAAAGAATGGATTGAATCAAGGGTTAAATGTGTTCTTGGATCTTCACGAGATGATATAAATGTTGTTGACCACCAAAAATGGCCAACAGGTGTTGTTAGGAGATAGTATGCACATGGACCTGTTTTGTGTAGTATTTCTACTTTAAAAAAGATTGTGTAAGAAGAAGAAGATAGAAACAATATATTATGTTCTCTTTTCTATTCAAGGATCCATATGATCAAGGCAACGTGGTCGTCGTTGGACTGGAACGACGTCGCCTAATCTGTCAGCCCCCAGCGTCACATCAACTCTATTTCATATTAATTACATTGATAGACTTTTGACAAGAAATCAGTCACTCTACAAACTTAGGTTGTCATCCTTGACACTCATTTAAATGGGCACATCACATCAGTCAACTCTGGAGATGCGCTTGTCGGACCCTCTTACGGTTGTCAAGGACTTCGGGTATTCAAGGAGTTCGGCAATAGAAGGTAAATCACCTTGGAAAGAAGGACAAGACCACTTCGACTATTCTTAGTGAAATAACATCGGCACTCAAAGGATGTTGATCCCTTCTGCATGCTTGCCACGTGTATGAATATGAGGCTTGCATGTGGGCCATTCCGCATGATCAGCAACAAATGTATTATCAATGAGAGGCACAATGAACAACCACACCAATTTTTGTGCTTGAGCTTGTGTATTTATAGTTGTATGTGTTTAGGTAGTTTGGGCCGAATAAAACCTCGTAACAGTGTCGCTCGAGCAAGGGGCAACAACAAGTGAGCGATGGGTTTGTTGCTCAAGCAAAGTCTAGGAGACAGGTGAGCGACGAACATTCTATTTTTGTCGCTCGAGCAATGTCTTGGCAAGAGGCAAGTGAAATTGCGACAATCCTTCTTTCCTTATTCCAAACTCGAACCTTAACCTACCTAACTCATTTATACAAAATTGCACCTAACTCATTGACTTTTACACATGTTCAAAACCTTGCAATGGCAGTCTCATTTTGATAACGCGAGTGCGCCTACGGGAATTTTCAACCATGTGAGAACTATTTCTTGAGATAAAGATTGTCTTAGAAGAAGAATTCGCGTACCACCGCTAGCGCCTGCATATGATAGGAATAATCGTCAAGATGCTAATGGTAAAACGCAACTACCAATGTAGATCATCTAATTCGTCACTAATGTCTAAAGAAATTTTAATTTCATTTTATTTTGTTGTTTCACTACGCATTTATATGGCTCATCATCATTAGGCTATTTTGTTTTCAAATATTGTCATCGTCATTAGTTCTCTAAAGTACTTCATCCACTAGGAATTTGTAATATTTTCAGCGTTGTTGATTTATTAGTTGCCTTTTATCTTGTTATTTATATACTGAGCCCATTGCTTTGGACTGAAATATGATAAAATTTAATGGAGTTCCATGGACTGCGACAAATAAACAAATCGAACAAATTGATTAAGGCCCAATTTGATCAATACTCCAAGTACGAGGACGAACTTCAATCAAAAGCGCGAAGGTCAATTGGGCACGAAAAAAATATTTCGTATTAATAATTATAACGTTTTAATGAATATTTTAATGATAATTGTACAACAAATGTACTATGGGCATTTTGTGCGTCATTAACGACGTGGAAAACTAGAGCGTAAACACTTTAAAATGATATTAAAAATGTAATATTTGAAGCTCGTTTGGTCCTATAATGATTGAAGAAGGGGGCAAAAAAATTGTCCAAAAATTGGAGAGTGACATGACCACCTGCCACCACTTGTGTCCACCAATGGTCATGAATGCAACATTTTGAAATTGTGGACGAATAGCGTTCTCAGCACACTCCATAGGATGATTTACTGTATTCTTAAATTATATAAATTTTATTAAACAAGGTTACAAATATTTAAAAGACAATTTCTTCAATTTAAAGCAATACTCCCATGTAACTAAAAATTAAGAAATAATCTTAAAGAATGACGGCAAAAAAGAAAAAGAATTTAATTTAACTATCATTTAATAAATATTTAAATATAATATCTACTATAATAATCAGTAAAGGCAAGAAAGATTGTCAAATGTCACACCGAAAGCTTTTATTAAAAAACTACTAAACTTCCATCCTCACATGACCATCATAATCACAATATGACCCATCATATCGCTTTCTTTTTCCATCAAACAGGGCAGAAATGAGAGGCGTGTAATTTTCAAACTCACTAATTATTATTATTATTCTGAATATTCCCCTATTCGACCAACAAATTTATTACGTTTTACATTTGTCAACTACGAATATTGACATCTAAGGGATCGACATGAATACATAGGAATTTCAAATTTATACACACACTTGATAGTTGAAGATGGGTGGCATGAAGAATACTACGCCAAGGGAGGATTAATCGAGTCCATAGGTCCATTCTTGCGGTAATAGTGTTTCCTCATTCTCGTTTCCCGACTGTTTTTCGATCAGTTGTGCTTCTTCTCCATTAAAACGTGAAGAATCATTTACATGTACATCTGAATCCACAATAATACTATTAGTATATAATTCATAATTGTCGCTCTAGGTAGTATGTCACATTCATGATTTTTGTAATAGATAAGTTGGAGTGGCTGGGTGGGTGATCATTGATTGAGCTAGAAAGGACTCCTATTGTCCGTGTCTAAATTTGCTGTTTCGAACTTCTTGTTCCTTCAATACATTTTTGACATGTTAATACACAATCTTTTTAACAAATGGGAAGATATGAACATATATTTTTTGACTGAACAACACATTACACCTATGCATCTTCATGCACGTTAAGAAATGATGACGTGACAATGTTCCAAAAATGTATTGGGGTGACAATTAAGAGAATAGGAAATTTGAGAGAGTAGATTTTAAGTCACCATAAATAATTAAAACATACGAAAGAGGGAAAAGTACCATTTGAGTTTTGTGAAGAGTGCTGATCGGTTGAGTCTTTTGACATCATTGGCCTATTAAAATGAAGTTCCAAAGCTTGTAATACTCTTGTAGGTATGAGCACTGTCGAACATACTCCTGATAAATGTCAAAACAATATACATATACATAAGTAAGAGTCATTCCGATTACAAGACCCTATTTGACCCCCATTTTTTTAGAGAAAATATGTTTTGCACATGTGAATTTTTTATGAATACATGGTTCACAAGAGAAAAATTTTAAATTTACGTGTAAAATTATTTATAGAAGAATGTATTATTAAAAAAAAATTGGAAAAACGAAGCCTAGTACCTTTCATGTTTAAAAATTCAAAATGTATTTATCTATGTCATTAAGAAAACTCCAAAAAGTAAGGAATAAAGCTTACATTTCATTGTTTAAAAGACCCTACTAAAATGAAGCCAATAATTGAGATCCAACCAAACAAGATTCCATTGTCAAGTCATTGAATCATCATATTCCATATCTAGATATTAAAAGATAATAACAATATTTAGATTCCATTACAGTCATTGAACTTGAATAAATCTCCTCGAAGATTCAACGTCACATTACCAACAATAATATTGAGGGAGAATTTTACACTTCACCGTCCCCAACCTCTGGCCTTTTCGCACAATTTAGCTCGTCAACTTTTCATTTATAAATGCAATACTCATGATTTTAATTTAATAAATAAATAAATAAATAAATATATATATATATATAAAGTCAAAAGATAACAAATAGACTTCACTCTTGAATTCAAATAAACAAAAGGCCGAACGACGGAACGAGGTACGCAAATACTGAATCATTTAAGATCCTATGGTTCTAGACTTAGGGTTGGAATGGTGGACTGAGGGCTGCCCTAAGCCCAATTAATTTTTTTGAGGTAAAAAAAAAGAAGTTTTTTTATTTATTTTATTTTATTATTATTTTTTTTAATGTATAAGTTCTGTATAAAAAATATTTTATGCTCCCTCCGGCTCCCCCCCACTTCTAGTAATAATTCAAGGGACAATGTCTGACTTTTGAAACAGTTGAGGGACGATATTGATAATTAAAAAAATTACCTGATTTCTTTTTGTGCTCAGCTGGGACGTCGGATCCACGCGGCAAGAAAACTCCAGTTCCACAAGACCCGTTACTTGATCCAGATCCACCCAGAAATACAGCCCTCATACCCGACCCATAAGGATATCCATTTCCCCAGTTCGCCCCTTTGTACTGTTGCTCAGTTTGATAAAATGGTTTCTTCTGAGTATACTCGCTCCGCCTTACTCGTCTTCCTCGAGATTTCCGGCCTTGTTTTCTTAACTGATGATAAATCTAACAATTAGTAAATAAAAATTTCCTATGGTAAAAAAGGAAATTCAGTTCAAAGATACCTTAGTTTCATGAGAAACGCAGTTGGAAAGTGAGTTATCTTCATCTTCCAGAAGCAGATGCTCAGCCATCTGACGTGTCAACTCGGCAACGAAATCTTCATCTTCGCTTCCGGAAGTTTCGGTAGAGTCGAGCTCAGAACCAAATGGTGAACTCAAAGCAGACGACGAACCTAAAACGGATTCAGTACCCGGACTTGATGTCATACTTTGATTGCCTTTGAACAAATCAGAGTAAAGCAATTTCTTCTTCTTCTCAGTGAATTCAGAAGCCATATTCAAGTGTTTATGAGCTAAATATCTCGATATTTTTGCCTTCTCAACTGAGTTCGAACGAGTTGGCGTGGAGTGGGTTGGGGCGGGGGGAATTGGAGCAAGCGGAATCTGGTAGAATCTGGCCACAGTGGACTTTTTGACTTTATCAAGATTCCAATTTATGTGCAGTCAGATTAACCGTTTTGTATACGGATAGATCTCCTGCCGTTAAAAATTTTTACTCGTAAGGATAAGTTACGGTTAGCAAATAGGAAGATACTAACACAATATCTTCAAAAGAATATCTCTTATAAAATAACAAAAATCCTGCAGGTCCCGCGATTAAATCCAGAGGCTGAGGTGGCGAAATCTCAGCCCCTGGCGTAAAGGGACGCAGGCCCCATGTATTAAGATCGAGGCATGCGCCACCTCGGCCCTGAATAGCATCATTCATAAAATAATGTTTTCGTACTTCCTAACAAGAATTGATGTGTTGATGTAATTGTTACGAATTAATCGCAAGATAATAACAATAAAGAAATAAATAAGAACAAAATATGAACATCAAGATTTATGTAAAAATTCAATATGGGAAAAATATCGGACAGATAAAGAAAAATCGCTATAATCAATAATAATTGTATTTACAACAAGATTTCAATTCTCTCAATTAAAATTTAAAACTTTCAAAATGTTACATGAATATTATACGAATAATACAAGCTGTGACTATATATATATATATATATATAGTTGAACAGTAAGCAGGTGACAGCTTCGCCTCTCGAGCATGGGATTGGCGATAGGCGTGCAACAAGTTTCTATAGAAAATATGCAGTCATTGCTCAAGCTATTAGCTAGCGGCAGGCTAAAGAAAATGTGGCAATTTTTTTCGTGATCCATGTTTTTAATCTCCTCAAAATCACTTTAACCAAAA
>NC_036240.1:8260717-8265005 GCF_002742605.1 Olea europaea var. sylvestris
ACAAGAAATTTCAAAAATAATCTCTAAAGTAAACACCATTCCCCCTCTTCTAAACAAGCTCCAATAGACTAAATCAATGTCAATCACCAACTTAGTTCAAGTAATGCTTAAACTCAGCAATGAGAAGTGATTTTGTCATCATATCAGTTGGATTATTTTTGGTATCAACCTTACTCACTACGAGTAATTACATCACGCACAAAATGATACCTCTCATCAATGTGTTTAGTCCTTTCATGGAATATCTATTCCTTAGTTAGAAAAATAGCACTCTGACTATCACAATATACTGTAGAAATCTACAAGTCTTCACTATTTCACCAATCAATCCTCTCAACCATATAACTTCCTTATATGTCTCTGTAATGGCTACTACTTTACTTCTGTTGCAAATAAAGCTACTGTATTTTGCAAAATAGCTTTTTAGCTAATAGCACAAAGTCCAAAAGTAAACACATACCCTGTAAGTGATCTCCTATTATCAAGATTCCCTGCCTAATCTGAATCCACATACTCAATGATTTCATCTATATTTCTACCAAAATGTAAGTTAGCATTAGTAGAGCCCTTCAAGTATCCGAATATCTATTGCACTATTTTCAATGTTTCTCGTTAGGATTTGTAATGTGCCTATTAACTGAACTAACTTCATATGTCAAATCTGGTCTTGTACAAATCATGGTATACACAAGCGAACCAACTGCACTGGAATAAGAAACTCAGATATATAATCAATGTCTTCATTTGATTAATGATACAGACTAGATGATAATTTGAAGTGGACAACCAAGGGATTACTGACAACCTTAATATTTAGGAAATTGAATTATTGAAACACCTTCTGGATGTACCTCTTCTGACTTTAGTACAATCTGTCAGCAATTCTATCCCTCAAAATTTTCATACCAAAATTTTTCTTCACTATACCCAAATCTTTCGTCTCAAACTCCTTACTAAGTGAGATTTCACCTTTCTAACCTAGACTTTATCTTTGGTTGCTATGAGCATATCATCAATATATAATAACAAATATATAATCAATAGCTCTTAAGTGGTTGAAAATGGAGGCCCGTGGGACGTCATGGTTAAGTAAGGCAAAGATGATTGCTCTTGCTATAACTGTTTATTACATTTGGTTAACACGGAATAGGAAATTTTTTTGAAGATCTTTCGGCCAACTTAGATTGCATTGTGAGACGGATCAAGACACACATATACAAAGTTACGTTGACTTCGTATCCGGATGTCTTGATCCATTTCGAGTCTTTAGCATTGGGTCATTGACTTTTTATGCACTTCACTTGTTTTGTATTTCCTGGGTATGCCCGAAGTAATTTTATGTGTTAATGTACTTTTGATTGCTCGGGAATGTCCGATGTACTTGTATATGGAACATTTTTTATTAATGATATTTACATTTACCGATAAAAAAAATTATATATATATATATAATCAATACACTATCTTCCTTTTTAAAGTACACACAACTATTGTAATTACTTTTAATGAAACTATGAACAACGGTGAAGCCAGCACCCGACAAGGGAGCACGACTGCATGTGCTGGCTTAGCTAGAATGTTCAGTATCGTCTGGTAGCAGACGATAGACATGCAGTTTGCACTTGCAGACACACTTGCATAGCCAGAAATGGAAGAGGAAAAGGAAGAGATGACACTGATTTTTTATTTTATTTTTGGCGTAGATGAGTGTAGAGTGATTACATGGCCTCTTTTTTGTTTAAAAACATTACGCCCAAATCAACGAATCATGGTCATATGGTATTTCATATGCATTTTCCCCAAATCAATAACAAATGGTCCAAATCCAACTCGAATTCAATTATAAATCGTGAAAGGCAAACCTAAAGGATCCCAATTCTATTCTATAGTTTCCAATTTTCCATTCGAAGCAGAGGCAGCGTCGCAACAACTGCTATTATCAGCATGGTGACGCCACAGGTGACAAGCAAGGTCGCGACCCGCGAGGACGAGGAGCCACCGAAGCTGCTGCTACCAACATCGACGATTGGCGAGCACATTTCTCTTACTCTCTTTCTCAGCTTTTCTCTTGATTTTTTTGGTTTTGTTTTTGTTCTATTTTGTTGACTATTTTTACAGTTTTACTTGACTTGTTGAATGTTGAATGTTATCTGTAATTTGTGTCATTAGTCTTTTTGGATAACTGTGATTTATGATAAATAATTTATATTTTATGAATTATGATTTTTGATTTGAAAAATTATGTTTTGAAAATTAGGATGAGTGAAAAAAATCAATTGAGAAGATGTTAGGCTCAATTCAACCAATGTGTACTTAATACTCTTTTTTTAATCAATTCTAATTGAAAAATAAATTATGTCATTTTGCAGATTATGGAACAAATTTTTCAAGTGAAACAAAAGTTTATACCTAGTTCTTTTAGTATGTTGGATTGTATTGAATTATATTTTCATATGTATATGATTTTTACCTATTAGTACAATTACATATATAGTGAATAACTTTAAGTATTATTTTATTAAATTTTAATAAACAATCGAACTATTACGATCATTGATTGTTAACGGTCAATGGTCAAACTCCGCCCTAGCTAAATTTTGATGCTAGATTCGTCCCTAACTATGAGTAGTCATGAATGAATCGAATCTTTTGTACTATTGCCTTGGTGACTACTTTTGTTCATACAATGATTTCTTCAACAAGCACACACAGTCTTCATTTCCAGAAACTATGAAATCCTCTGGTTGTTGCATGTAAATGTTCTCCTCAAGTTTCTAATAAAACTATGAGTAGTCATGAATGAGTCGAATATTTTATATTACTGCATCGATGATTGCTTCAGTTTATATGAGGGCTTTTTCAACAAGCACACATTGGCTTCCTTTTCAGAAACTATGTAACCCTCTAGTTGTTCCATGTAAATGTTCTCCGTGCAAGAATGATGTTTTGACATCCATTTGCTCAAACTCCAAATAATTCTTCGCCACTATCTTAGGTAAAGCCTGAAAATGAACTATACTTTACAACACATACGTGAATTAAACACGTGGAATCTGATTGAAGTTATTTGTTACCAATCTAGCCTTATACCTAGTATTTTTAATACCTGATGTCCCTTCCTTCATTTTTGAACACTCGCTTGCAGCGAATAACTCTTTTATCCTTGGATAATTTCACTAAGACACAAGTACTATTTTTAGTTAATGACTCAATCTTCTCCTACACAGCAATCAACCATCTGTTAGAATCACTACAACTGAATGCCTCTGAATATGTAGTAGGCACCTCGGTGGAATCAATATCTTCAGTCGTACTCAATGCATAAGCTACCAAATCTATTTTTTCATACTTCTGTCGAGGTCTAATCTATCTACAAGGTCTATCCTTAGCAATTGTATAATGTGGTATTGTTGGTGGTGTAGGCAAAGTAGGCAAAATATTACTGTATGTCAATTCTAGACTAGAGTGATTTTGTAGTAAACTATTTTAAAACATCTGATTGTTCCCCTGGACCAATTTCGAACTTCACCTGAGTTAAATGATTCTGTTTCTCACTTTTATTAGAATCCTCACGAGGTGAACCATGAAACATAGCAAGTTCATCAAATACTACATCCCTATTAACCACTAGTTCTTTTATCTTAGGAGGCAACAATTTTATACTCCTTTACACCTGATTTATATCCAAAAAAGATACTCTTTCTAGACATAGACTTCAACTTTTCAATATCCACATGAGTATAAGCATGACACCAAATATTTTTTAAATTAGAATAAAATAAAAATGTTTACCAGACCATACCTCTTTTGGTGTCTCTTTCTCAATGGCAACTGAGGCTAATCGATTAATAATAATAAAAAGCTGTAGTAGCAGTTTCAGCATAAAAAAGTTTTAGGCAATCCAGAATTTAAAAGTATACAACGAACCTTTTCAATCAAAGTTTTATTCATCCGTTCTATTACACCATTCTGTTGAGGAGTTTCGGGCACTATTAAGTGTCCTAAGACGCCTTTAGCTCTGCAAAAGCTATTGAATTTTTCAATCTATTTTTCTATTAATATTTTCCACTCCTTAAGGGTTCCAAACACATCACTATTCTATTTTAAGAATAATATCCAAACTTTCTTGCAGAAATCATCAATCACTGTCAACAAGTAATAAGCACTTCTTTTTTGAAGGCATCTTGGTCAAGCTCTTTATTATGTAAAGTTGCTCCAACTTCAACCACAATACAGTGACACCTTTCTTCTTTATAATATTCCGAAGAATTTGATTTAATAGATATAA
>NC_036240.1:8266049-8273796 GCF_002742605.1 Olea europaea var. sylvestris
ATAATATTTTTTTGAAGAATGTGTGATTAAAAAGTAATATAAAATTTTAGATTTATGTATAAAATTATTTTAGTTGAAAATGAATTTGAAGAAAATTGATTTTCTAAAAAAATGGAATCAAACATGGGCTCAAAATGTTGTGCAAATTACACCAGGTATTATTATACAAATGCTGATTCCATTTTTACTACACAGTCTTTTTATTTCTAAAGGTACATTTAATTTGTAGTAAAAATGATTAATTTTTAATAGAGCTAAATAACACAAATTAGCTGGATTTATGGAACAATCCCCAAAATTCGTCAATGAAAATTCATAATCTCTCTCTAAATCTTCCCACCCCCCCCTCCACAAAAAAAAAAAAAAAAAAAAAAAAAAAAAAAAAATCTCCCCCCCCCCCCCCCAAAAAAAAAAAAAAAAAAAAAAAAAAAAAAAAAAAAACTCATATAATGCACTTCCAATCTTTTTTATACTTGATAGAAAGTGAAACTCTCAATTTTTATCATATGTTTTTTCATTTTTAAGAATTTTATATCAAAATCTTGTCTTGCTTTGTACAAGATAGACTTAGTGCTTGTTTGGTAGAGATTTTGTTAATTGATTTTTTGACCGTTAGAGAAAAAGTGGGTCTTACTAGTGAGAGAAGAATTCAAAAATGACGGCTGAAATAATGAAATAACGGTTAAAAAATTGATGTTAATTGGATTATAATTTCTACCAAACATGCTCTTAGACTTAATATTCTAGAATCGAAGATCACGTGTTTAATATACACATGTGTTGTATCCTAATCAATATTTCTAAATAATCATTTACTCTTTTTGACTAATGCGCGGGTTCGAAAAGCAAAAAAATTGAAAATACATGTCTTGGAGAAATATAACTTGTCATTAAACTTTATCACTAGTTTCTATTGTATACATATTTATTAGTAATACGACATCTAATCAAATGACAATCTCATATGAGTATGAAGTAGCAGCCTTCTTGCTTTGGTAGAATTAAGCGTCTAAATGCTTTACTTTTGTTAACATCATCTTCTCGATTCAATTGTTGGTGATGTAGCAACTGAAATGTTACAGAGATTCATGCTAAAATCTAATGCTTATCTGTCCGCATGTTAGACGCTCTTTTGACCATGCGGTGGTCAAGTTCAAGAATATGAAAGGCTTTTATGCAATAAATATTGGACTGTAACAAGTCTTCAAATAACAAGTTTATGATGCATTGAATCCATCTATTTTCATAATGAACGTGCCGTGAACTTGTTCAACCCAATACTTTCTTGAAATTTTGACAAATTCTCTCAATTCAAATGAGTAAAATCTATTTATCTTTCAGCATTAAACAAATTCCACCTAAATTTTTTACTGTTTTTGGCGTGTGGCCATTATAGATTATACTAACTTTTTGCATCAGTTTCTTTGCGATAAACATATAAGAGTGAATATAACCTATTATCGCCGTACAAGATGAGGATGTAACTGTATAAAGTTGACACGCATTTGTTTATGTGATCAGAAGTTCCTTGTCAATAATTGGTTTGTATCTTAATTCTTGATTTCTCAATACAATAAGTCTTCACGTACAAGAAGACTTTCATAGGTACTTAACCGGGTTTCAAAATAGCTGACGTGGTAAGGCTTGGTGGGAAAAATTAAAAAAAAAAAGAAAAAAGAAGAAAAGGCGTGAATTGACTTACAAGGGCAAAACTGAATCTGAGTCTCTCGCCTTTCTTGCTCTGCTTTCATCCTTCGGTCGGTGTATCGAGTGATTTTCAAATGACCATTGTAGAAGACACCTCCGACGAGCTATTTGAACGACCGGCCACGGTACCATTTTTCTCCTAAAGAAGGCACAGAACGAACAAGGTATTATTTTAACCTAGTCACATCTCCTCCATGTTTTAAGCTGCCATAATCCTCGTCTGAGATGCCACTTCACTGCCTTATATTCGAACTCAGATTTCACTGCCTTAATCCCCGTTTGAGCTGCCATTTTCGAGTATGAAATTTTTTCACTGCCTTAATTTGTTCCTGTAATTTTATTCACGTAATTTCTTCCTGTGCATTTTTGTTGTAATTTTATGAGTTTAAATCTCCTGTGATTAATTTTAGTTTGAGTTCGCACAAGGTTGCTGAGAAAAATTCGTTGTGTAGGTCAAAGGTCTAACAATTTGGGTTTATGGTAGTGGGCTTATATTAGCTATGATGTTGGGTTTTGTTGATGTATGTAGTTATAATTTTTTCGGTTGAATGGTGACTGGGGATGAGTCAATTGGATGCGTAATATCAATGTTATCTGTCTGCAATGAATTTGTTGTCACTCTCAGCAATGGAAAATGAGTAGATTATGTTTGATTTCGCACAAGGCTACAACATTTTGCATTTTGTGTCTGTAATGAGTTTGTTTTGTTCTCAATCTTAGGATTAGAGGGCCAAATTTTGGGGTTTGTCATAGTTGTAGAAGCACGACGCACTACTTCAAGGATTGCCCGAGAAAAATTCGATGCCCGTGGTGTCCACGTGGAATTAAAATATGTTTTGACGTTGCAAAGAACGTCAATAGGCGTTTATTCAAAACTTGTAGCGAGGACTGTGGCTACTTTAACTGGGTTGAAAACGAAGAATCAAGTGGTGAGTCGAGTACCGTTAATGAAGTGGTGAATGTTGTGGCCAACGAGGAAATCAAAGAGTTGCCAAGCATGTTTGACTCTCTTGCTCGAATAGCTAACAAACGAGGTGTCGAGATTTCAATGACCTTGACGTTTTGTAAGGACGAAGGACACGTGGAGGAGCGTGGAAAAGGAAAGGGCCTGGCACGACATGCTTAGTAGTTAATTGTCAAACGAGTTGTATTTATATTGTGTTCACTTTGTATTAGCTATCGAACAATGGTCTCATTTTGTATTTGTATTGTGTTCGTTTCGTATTTTGTATTAGCTATCGAACAATGGTACTTGTCAGCTGTTGACTTCATTGTGTTGTAATGAGAATTTGAACTACCGTTTTGTCACCACAGGAATTTGTGTTTGCTTAAGTATATGTTGTATGTTGTAATGAATTCATGTTCATAAGGTTAGCCAAGAATAATAACTGCCTTTTTGTAATGAATGCACTTTTTTCGTTCCAGAAAATTCAACTTTCCAGTTAGCTCTAAATACTATTGGCAAACTCATAATGTAATGGTATATAGTACACACCTTGTTGACTTATGTCAATTGATAGTAAACACTTCGTTCTAGTTTGATAATCACCCAACATCATTTCTCCACAAACAAATTGAATACAATATACTATTTTATCCATTGTCAAAATGAAGTCAATATACAAATACTGAAGCCATGCTAAATCATTTCAAAATGTTGGCTACAAGTAAACAGCCCAAATAAAGTGCTTGAATTCTCAAAAGTGACATCCACAAGCTATTCATTGTAACTTTTGTTGGCTGCCACTGTCACCCTACATTATGTAACACTCAAAATAAGGCTCAGAGCAAATTAAATGAACGAACTGAAAATATGAACTCAACAACCTAAAAAATACATACCAAAAGGGATTGCGAACATGAGAACGGTGTCAGTGATGACCACTATTTGGAGACCTTAACATCTGGTACAGCTTCTTCCACAATACTATGTCTACCTTTTGGTCTCCTGCCTATTGTTGATATCGAAGTCACCTGCATGTACATCAACATAATATTAGAATTGTGATTCGTATTCAATTTAAAATAGTAACAAAAAAGACTTTGATTTCTTTTTCGATAAACTCGTCCCGAACTCCTTAAACTTTGATATGGTGTAAACTTTTTGAAATTGCTTTTCCATATAAAAATTCTTTACGCACGATACCATTTGTGCATGAGACTTGAAATCAGCCTGAAACTCCTTCTCAACCTTGCTCCGCAGTGCTCTTTCGTATTGTTCGACAAATTGTTTCAAGGAGGTATTTGAATGCACGTACCCATTGAAGAATGCATTCATACTCCTACTTCATTGTGTTGTCGACATTCTGGCCCAGAAAGTTGTTTCTAAAAAACATGGAACCTACGACCTTTATTTTCAAACAATCCCGACAACCAATCATTGTCGTACAACTTATATGTATCAATCATCCCTCTCCACCTTCTTCAAACTCATCAACGATCTACAAATCATACATCAACGATCTACAAATCATACACTAATCCATGTATAGTATAAAAGATTGAAGCCTTATCAACATGATACCCAAACTTCTCAAGCAACTTCTTTAGGATATGTCACGGACACCACCTATGTGTCGTATGTGGAAATACAATCCGAATTGCATTTTGCATTGCCCTGTCTCGATCAATAATTATTTCCTTCGGTGCTTGACTGTGCATGCACTGCAGCCATGTCTGTAATATCCACACAAATGAACCAGTGTCCTCATTAGCTATTAAGTCACAACCGAACAGCGTTGATTGCCCGTGATGATTAATGCCAACGAACGGGGCAAACAACATGTCATATTTATTAGTGAGATATGTCGTATCAAAGGTGACACCATCATCGAACTTTTTGTACACTTGCCTACACATGTTGTCTGTCCAAAACACATTCTTCAGTCGGGATTCCTCGTCTAAATCCATACTGAAGTAAAATTCTGAGCACCGTGCTTGCATATTCACAAAAAATGTTTGTATTGTGGCTGCATCTCCTTCTCTGAGTCTTAACCGTCATTCTTGTTCAATATAATTTCGACAATCTTTCTCGATGAAAGTCAGAGACTCATAACCACCTACTTTCACTACTGTAGAGTTGTAGGTTTGTGCAATGGAATTCCTGCCATATCATTCACTTCGAGTTTTCGTTTGATATTTGCAGTTGGCTTTCGATTGTGTTGATACGTTCTAGATTTTGAAGGTCTTGTTTTATGATTGTGCTCCAAGTGGGCTGTATTAACTCTCTATTTTCCATTACTTAATAAAAACATCGATATCCTTGCTTTATAATCAGTTTGCCTAGTCGGTTGTTGCTTCTTCTGCCCTCACGACTACAGGTAAACATTACATATCTCACAACACCATTACTCCCCTTTTTCAAATTCCATTTTCTAACTGGAAAACCCACTTCATAAGCATATTTCTTGTAGAACTCAAACATTTCTATCTCATCATCGAACATCATACCCACCTCGGGCACATTCACACCATCTCCTCCAACCTTATCGTTTTCACCTATGTTTGCATTGTTCGTGACATTGCCATTCTCAATTTCGACCAATAAGTCATGGTCCTCCTCTTCTACAGACTCTAATCCTGTAATGAAATAAGCATTACGAAGACATTAACGTATAACAGCCAAAACTAAATGAATTAGTTCATATTCTGAACTTTGAACTGTTGAATGATACATAATTTGCTCTTTAATCACAAACAAGACAAAAATGATATTTTTCATTGTGTGACCTAAAGTCAGTTAAAAGTTAGCTTCTTCCCTGCCTTTACGAGCGAAATGGAAGTGGAGCTATAGATTACGAGCCCGACAAATTGGAAGTGAAGTTTCAGTAAACGAGCTTGAGGTTCAAATATTGGTCAGAGATGGACAACTGGCCGACAAAAGGATAACCTTTAGATGACGCTGACAAGTTGGGCAATTTTGAGGGATGAAGTCGGCCATCGTGGTGGAGGGAACTCCGAGACTAATTATGTGGTTTTCCCTCGTTTTGTTTGGCCATTTTATTTTTTTTTATTTTTATTTTTTTTCAATTTTTGTCAAGTGTCACGTCAACCTTTTGAAATCCTGTAGGTAACTTGTGTGAGTCTTCCTGTACTTGAAGACTTATTCTTCTAAATATCATAAGTTATTTCGAAAATGTGCTAATTAATGTTATCTTTAATGATTTTTTTTTCGTAAATTAGAAATTTTTTAGTGCAAATCAAGATTGTTAAAAATTGGAATTCGTTCGGATCGACAATTCTATGTTCCAAAAATGATAAAATGATTCAAACCGTGTGGAAAATTAGCCAATCTTGTAGGATTGCAAACGGGATCACGCGTGATCGTAAATCTGGAATTTTCAATTTACATTAAACTTGTAAAATTGTAGGTCATTTCAAAGCAAAGAAAACATTTACAGCAAAAGTAGACAAACTATTTGGTGGATGTCAAGTACAACTTTTAATTTAAGAGAAATAGAACAATAATATTGATAAAGAGCTGGGTGAGAATGACTCCACTACTATTAAAATGACAACTTAGAAAATAATGATAAAAACCATTTTTTGATGATTAACATGTTTGAAAGTTTATATGTTTTACTTTGGCACATGTATTAGCAGGTGTGGAGCTAGAAAAGGACGTTGTGGTGGGTTGAAAGTTCAAAATTTTTCAACGAACTCATGCCAAAAGAGATGCTCTATGCCTCATCAGATCTAGTTTAGAGGCTAAGCTCGTGATACTAATGACAACGTAGGACACTTGCTTGAACAAGTATAAATCTAGATGTCAATTCTTAGATGTCCTACTAGATCTTATTTGTTAAATAGATGCCAACACTAAGATGCCGTACCAAATGCATAAAAAATGAAAATATTCAGTATCCTAATAAACCAAAAATAGTCCAACAATAACAATCCAACTACTTATCTAACAATTCAATAACATTATAACTAGTCAAAATTTGAATGGCAAATCCAAAGAACCCTTAATTAGCCATATTCAAATATAAGTTTAAGCTAGCCATGTAAGAATGAGAATTACCAAAAGGGAAAAAGTAAAAAACCCAACATAATTGAGTGATATGTCATGCAAAGTGCACTACATATAACCTGATAAATGAAACAACCCAACATAGTTGCTTACAATTTTTTTGTATAAAAGCCTCATGTATATCCTAGATGAACTTCTGCTCACTTTTCCAACCTTTAGCAAATTGAAAGGAAAAGTAAAAAAAAAAAAAAAAATGCATTAAAATTATTTTGTTCAATTAGATAATAGAAAAAAGTAGAAAGCATAGGGAAAGATTCAAATTCTGTCTATACAACCAAACCAGTTACATTATTCATATACAAAACCCTTAATAAATTTAGGCATTTATAGATCACAGCAAAGCGCATGCCAAAAAATTGAAAAAAATATTTAAAATTGCACTTGGAAAAGGCTTAAAGCCAAAGCCATTCGTCAACTCCGATTTATGGTGCTGAACAAGTGGTCACTAGCTCCAATACGGCTAGGGTTTAAATTTGGGGATTTTTTATTTCAATTTCACTACAAATCTACAGTTCTAATTGTCGCACTGGAAAATGTAAATGAATCAGTTTTGGTTGGACTTAATAATTTGACAAAAACAACATATGGGACATTGGATGGGCTAGCTATGTACAATTTGGCTAGTGGTGGGCTAATAGGCTAACTTATTATTTTTTTTTCCCCTTCTTTTTAGGCAATGATTTTGGATTTGGGCATGGGTAGCACTGGTTAATTGACACGTTATGTATTGTCTTGAGGGAAAATGCATATGTTCTACGCATCCAAGGCTTATTGCAATCTAACTGAAACCATCTTAACAAAAAAGAATCAATGGTCATTCAACTTGTGCCATGAAAATAAATTAGTAAAAAGTTCAAAAATACTGTTCGAGGCTAACATAAAAATGTGACCCACATAATTCAAAATTGTATGAAGCATTGATTTCCTGGCGATATTCTTGTACAAAATCACGATTTGATAATATTGAAAATGACTATCTACTGCTTGGTCTTGTTGAGTTTTTAGGAA
>NC_036240.1:8274100-8277986 GCF_002742605.1 Olea europaea var. sylvestris
GGCTCAACTTTATCCAAGTTTTGCCGAGGGAGCAACCCCATTTTTCACCTTGAATTGGTCAAAATATGCGGAATTTCTTATTTGTAACGGAATATATGAACTACGTATGAACGGAGGAATAAAGAGAATTTTCTAGTTAAATTAGAATTTGCAACAGATCCAAAGGAATTGATAAAACATTCCTAGAAACAGAATTATGCTACTTAGACTTATTAAGGTATAGGGTTTTGTATAGAATAGAAAAACCAAAATGATTGCAATTCTAACATTATTCCTATTTTGGCATTTTTCATTTCTGGGATTTTAGCCTCGATTAGGACTGGGCCGGAGGATGGAATATAATGAAATAGAGCCACTTTGAGGTTCCCTCTGAAATGAGACATAGAAGGGAGCCACTACGAAGAAGTTCTGGGAGTTACGAAGGAAGCTTCGAGCTCATATTGGTCATGAGATTTTATTTTTTTTGGAAATTGGATGCAGTTACTAATTCATGTAAATAGACTTCCAAAATATTCTCTTTTGGAATCAATTAATTGGTCTTTTTCATATAAATTCCATTTGCTGAAATTTTTCCTTTTAACCATATGACGTTGATAAACTATATTTCGTCACTGTTGTGTTTTCTTTATCACAATTCTAATATTATTAGTATAGTAAATCTTAAATATTTTTAGATAGTCAAATTTTCTTTTTCATTTTTGTTTGAATTCACATGACATTTGAAATTCTTTTTTTTTGTCCTATATGTGCAAATCAAAATCGGGCGGATATTTACCCGGGGTAGAGCATAAACCTAAAAAGATGAAAGAGACCCATTCAGGAACCAACTCCTTATCAATCTCGATTCATTTCAATATGAATAATAATTCAAGCGATTCAATTCTAACAACAGGGGCAATAGATCTACCTAAAGCTAAACCATTTCTATTTTAGATAGGAATTCTAATTAAAGGATTAATTATATTTGTTCGATACACTATTATCAATATATATGTTGAGAAAGGAATACAATGGAAAAAAATAAAAGAAATTTCATTGAAATCTTTTTTTTTTTTAACTCAAAAAACTTCAATTTAACAATGAAATAATATTATAAATTGTCTTGGATTGACACTAGATATCTAATCTACATAGATATAAAAAAGTGTAGATGGGAGAATAAGAATTGGAAAAATAAGATTCCGGATAGAAACATACAAGTACTACAATGTGCTTCTCCATGGGTACCTGGTAACCATGTATGTAGGGGTATGATTGACAATTTGATAGCAAAAGCAATAAAAAATCGATTCGGATAAAAGAAATCAGTAAAAAAGTACCTTGCTGGTTATACAAATTAACCAGCGAGTTGGAACAAGAAGCAAGAGAAGATCAAGAAAATGGACCATTAGATCATGAAATTCGTTCAAGAGAAGCCAAGTAAATTCCTTATGAATTCCAAGGTATTCCTTTACTTTCACTTTAATTCTTAAATTAAGAATTAAGGGATTCATCATTCGAAGGGAAATAGACTACTCAAGATCCCGCGAGTCTAATCATACCATTCCATTTTATTGACAATTTCAAAAAACTATTCATACTATGATCGAAAGTACCCTAAAAAAAGGAACCTTTCCTCTCCCCTCCCCAGCCATTTCATTTCGGGTCAAGAAGATGTGAAATCGCATTTATCTTTATGAGAACGGTGCGTTCTGTATCCCAATTCCATTCATTTAATACCCCTTTGGTATCATTGACATAATAGATGTCATTTCTAGTCTATCTCTTTCTATTTCTTTTTTATATATAGAAAGTTCAAAAATTATCATATAATAATACACAAATTGTAATAGAAAAGAAATAAGGGAGGTTTGTGATGATTTTTTCGCTCTTGCAATTGGGTCGTTGCGATTACGGGTTGGATGTCAATCTTGGAAATATAGCATCCCGCTGTTTTTTTACTACCGAAGGCTTCGATACATTTCGCAATCGAGAAATTTCTACTGGTGCCGATTCCATACTTTTCTTAAATGAGAGAGAAATCCACCAGGGCAAAAATACTATAGATGCAAAATACAAAAGATGAGTGAATACTTTATTTTTTGCTGTTTTTTCATCTGTGAATTGTTAATCAAACTGAAACATTCTAGAGCTACGAAGATAGTTATTAAATCGTTAGCATCCCATAAAAATATTCCTCCTAGAGTAGCTGTTAATACGAATAAGAGAAACTCTGTTTTTTGGAAAACTAGTAGGGATATGCAAGAACAAACCATTTTTATTGGAAACATTCCTCTAATGAATTCCCTGGGAACTTCTATAGTAAATAGAATATATAGAATTGTGATCAATCAAATATTGCAAAGCCCCGGTATCTCGTTTTCAATTGGGAGAGATGGCTGAGTGGACCAACAATTCTATAAATTTGGGCTTCTGTTGCTGACATAAAAACATCTCTTTCCATGTCTTCAGATACAACCCATAAGGGTATATCCGTTCTTTGTACACAAACCAGAATAATTCTAATTGAAGTTTCATTTATATATTTCTATTAGGAATTATGGATAGGCTAACAAAAAAAGATAAAATTGGGGGTTCGTTGGGAATTCTTACATAGTGATGTTGAGTTTCTTGACCCTTTGACTTAGGATTGCATTGTTAGGTGCTTCATTTTCTTTTCCCATTTAGGCCGAACCTAAACCTATGCTTAAATATCTTACAACTAGAATCTCTCCTTTTTCCGATCCAATTCCTCCACCACCGCGAACCCCAGTTAGATTCAGGCATGCTACACTTTTTAGTTATTGGGAGAACCCAAGTACTCTCTTTTGGATTCATACTGCTGTATGAACATCTGATGCTGGATATTTCACATGCAGACTTGTATTCCATCGTCCCCTTTCCTGTGAAGTAGTTACTACCTGAGCCACAGAAGATGCTTTTTGACCCCTTGTTTTGCCCTTCCTCTAAGGGGTTGTTGTGTAACAAGTGCATAATGTCCACTGGAATGTGCTCAATGGTAGAGCGCGCCCCTGATAATTACGTCTTAGATTCAATCGAATTTGAGAATCAATCGTCGAAACATCTACAAGAGTTGGCTTAGAACCATTCAAATACATATATCTAGTTCTCAAATTGGAATATGTAATATCATAATAATGGTGGAATTGTCGGGTTATTAGTCTAGGATTTATCTTTTTAACCATAGGGATACTTTCTTGAGCAGTATGGGCTAACGAAGAATGGGGATCATATTGGAGTTGGGACCCTAGTAGGTGATGGCGTTGCTCGTATTCATGGTCTTGACGAAGTAATGGCGGGTGAATTAGTAGAATTTGAAGAAGGTACAATATGTATTGCTTTGAATTTGGAATCAATAATGTTGGTGTTGCATTAATGGGTGATGGTTTAATGATACAAGAAGGAAGTTTTATAAAAGCAACAGGAAGAACTGCTCAGATACCAGTGAGAGAAGCCTATTTGGGTTTTTCTTGCTCTATCTCAGAGTATCCATTCACTTGAAACTGATCTGCTTCCATTTCCACTTTCCGTAAGCGAGCTCGGGTTTTTTCCAACTGTTCAATGGCCCCCCACGCAGTTCTTCTGAATTTCGAATAGTATTTAAGATCCTCTGTTTTCGATTATCTAATAAATCACTTAATGAAAGTAGATTATCTTTCCATTCAATATGGGACGCTTTAGTATTTTTTCATTCATCCCCATCCAATCAAAAAAGACTTTTGGGGAGTTTGGTAAATTCATTTCTGGAATCATAAGATAAAAATATTTTTTTGATCAATTATTTGATAATTATTAGTAACAATAATCATAAGATAAAAATATTTTTTTGATCAATTATTTGATAATTATTAGTAACAATCTGAGTATTTTGATTATTATTGGCATC
>NC_036240.1:8279660-8288063 GCF_002742605.1 Olea europaea var. sylvestris
AAAATTCAGTGACTATTTTGGAAAGTTTTGAAATTTGGTGACCTCTTGGAAACTTTTGGCAAAGTTCAGTGACTATTTAGGTAATTAACTTGAAGTGGTTTGTTATCATATCAACATGATTATCCTTGGTATCAATCCTGCTCACTGCAATCATATCACGCACAAAATGGTATTTCACTTCAATGTGCTTATTCGTTTAATGGAACATCTAATCCTTAATCAAGAAAATAGCACTCTGACTATTACAATATAATGTAGAAATTTGTAAGTCTTCACCGATTTCACTTATCAATCTCCTCAACCAAATAGCCTCCTTACATATCTCTGTAATGGTCATGTATTCTGCCTTTGTTGTAGACAGAGCTAATATTTTGCAAAGTAACTTTCCAACTAATAGTACAGCCTCTAAGAGTAAACACATAACTTATAAGTGATCTCACTGCAAAATTTGAATCCACATACTTAATGACTCCATCTGTATTTTTACCAAAATGCAGGCAAGCATTAGTAGAGCCCATTAAGTATTTGAATATTCATTATACTGCTTTTCAATGTTTCTTGCAAGGATTTATCGTGTATCTACTAACTGTACTAATTGTAAGTGCCAAATCTGGTCTTGTACAAACCATAGTATACATAAGTGAACCAACTAATAGCACAGCCTCTAAGAGTAAACATATAACATATAAGTGATCTCATTTTTATCAAGATTCACTGTAAAATTTAAATCAACATACTTAATAACTCTATATGTATTTCTACCAAAATGCAAGCAAACATTAGTATAACCCATTAAGTATCTGAATATCCATTGTACTACTTTTCAATGTTTCTTGCCAATATTTGCCGTGTATCCACTAACTGTAAGTGCCAAATGTGATCTTGTACAAACCATATTATACATAAGTGAACCAACTAATAGCACAGCCTCTAAGAATAAACACATAACTTATAAGTGATCTCATTTTTATCAAGATTCACTGCAAAATTTGAATCAACATACTTAATGACCCCATCTGTAATTTCTACCAAAATGCAAGCAAGCATTAGTAAAACCCATTAAGTATCTGAATATCCATTGTACTGTTCTTCAATGTTTCATGCCAGGATTTGCCGTGTATCTACTAACTGCACTAACTGAAAGTGCCAAATCTGGTCTCGTACAAACCATAGTATACATAAGTGAGCCAACTGCACTGAAATTAGGAACTCGAGATATATAATCAATGTCTTCATCTGATTGAGGACATAATTCATACGATAATTTGAAGTGGGCAGTCAAGAGAGTACTGACAGCCTTAGCATTCAGTATATTGAACCTTTGAAATACCTTCTCAATATACCCTTTCTGACTTAAGTACAATTTTTTTGGCCTTTCTATCCTTCAAAATTTTCATATCAATATTTTTCTTTGTTGCACCAAAATCTTTCATCTCAAACTCCTTACTAAGTTGAGATTTCACATTTTTGACCTCTACTTTATTCTTGGATGTTATGGCCATATTATTAACATATAATAACAAAT
Source organism: Olea europaea var. sylvestris (assembly GCF_002742605.1). Taxonomy (NCBI): domain Eukaryota; kingdom Viridiplantae; phylum Streptophyta; class Magnoliopsida; order Lamiales; family Oleaceae; genus Olea; species Olea europaea. Next base: position 8,281,186 of record NC_036240.1, read on the forward strand.
ATATGATCGATCTGCAATCTTCTTTTTTGACGTACACACAACTATCACAATTAATTCTAATAAAGCTATGAGTAGTCATGAATAAATCGAACATTTTATACCATTGCTTTGGTGACTATTTCAATCTATATAAGGGATTCTGCAATAAGCACACAGAGTCATCCTTTCCAGAAACTATGAAACACTCTGGTTGTTGTATGTAAATGTTCTACTCAACTTTTCCATGCAATAATACTGTCTTAACATCCATCTACTTAAGCTCCTAATCATTATTTTCCACTATCTTAATTGAAGTCCTAATTGAACTATGCATTGCAATTGGTGAAAACACATCTATGAAATCAACACTTGGAATCTGACTGTAGCTCTTTGGTACCAATCTAGCATTATACCTAGTATCTTCAATACTTGATATCCATTCTTTCCTTTTGAATATCCACTTGCAGCGAACCTTTTATCCTTTGTTAATTTCACCAAATCCCAAGTACTGTTTTTATACAATGGCTCTACCTCCTTCTGCAGAGGAATCAACTATCTGTTAGAATCACTACAACAGACTATCTCTGTATATATAGCAGGCTCTTCAGTGGAATCAATATTTTCGACCACACTCAATGCATAAGCTACCAAATCTGCTTCTTTAACTTCTATAGAGGTCTGATCTGTCTGTGAGATCTATCCTTAGCAATTGAATACTATGGTGTTGCGGGTGGTGTAGGCAAATTAGGTATAGTATTACTGTCTGTCAAATTTGGACTAGATTGATCGGTAATAGACTATTTCGAGACATCTGATTGTCTTCCTGAACCAATTTCTAGCTCCACCTAAGTTGAATGATTCTATTCTTTAGTTTTATCAGAATCCCCACGAGTGAACCATGAATTATAGTAAGTTCATCAAGTACTAAATCTCTACTAACCACCATCTTCCTTGTCTCAAGACACCACAATTTATACTCCTTCACACCTAATTCATATCCAAGAAAATATACTTTCTAGATCTAGGTTCCAATTTTCATTGTCTACATGAGCATAAGCAGGATACCCAAATATTTTTAAATCCGAATAACAAGAATGTTTACCAGATCATACTCCTTCAGGTGTCTTTTTCTCAATGGCAGCCAAGGGTGAGCGATTAATCAGAAAAAAGCTGTAGTGGCAGATTCAACCCAAAAAAATCTTAGGCAATCCAAAATTTGGAAGCACACAACAAACCTTTTCCATCAAAGTTTTGTTCATCCGTTCCGTCACACCATTTTGTTGAGGAGTTTCAGGTGCTATCAAGTGCCTCAAGATGACCCATTAAGTCAAGTGTACTCAAAGATAAGAGATTTCGCTTCAATTCTGGAATGTGCCTTACATATGTAAATGTTTTAATAGTACCACCGAACATTCTGATTCTAACAATACAAAATTTGATAACTTTGCAAGACACATTGTTTTTCATAATCACTGTACCTCTCAAAACTCCTTCATATGTTGTAAACCAATCCCTGTTGGGACACATATAGAAAGTACATGTCGAGTCAAGAACCCATTTTTTCACAAGATTTGAAACCCATATCAGAAATCACAAGAAGCTTTTATTCACTTTGCCCATCTTTCACAACATCAGCCTTCGCTGTGTTGATAGATTGCTTTCCTTTATCAGTAGTGTCAGTAGCTTTATTTCTATTTTTTTATAGTAATCAGCTCTGATATATCCCTTCCACTTAACAGTATGATATACTTTCTCTGCATGTCTGGATTGTCCCTTATATTCCTACCAAGATTCCTATATTAAATTCTCCCACGAATAAATGGGTCTTCAGCTTGACTCCTAGGTCCTCCAGTAAGATGCCTCATCTTCTCCATAGATAGTAAATCATCATAGATCTCTTCCATAGTGAGTGTATCTCGACTATAGAGAATAATATCTTTAAAAGTCACATATGATGGCGACAGTGAACACAACAATATCAACGCCAAGTCCTCCTCATCATACTTAACCTCCAATGTATCCAAATCGGTAATGATTTCTTTGAATATAATTAAGTAATCATCCAATGACACTCTTCTCGAACATCCAGTAAGAATACAAGCATTGTTTTAAGTGTAACTTGCTGGTCAAACTCTTTGTCATACAAAGTTGCTCCAGCTTCAATCATAACGCAGTGACACTTCTTTCGTTTAGAATATCATGAAAAATTTGATTTGATAGATGTAAACGAATTTGAGATTGGACTTTTTGATCCCTACGCTGCTTTTTATCCTGCATTCAGGTTGAAGGCATCTCATCAAAGCCAACCAATGTTTCATCCAAATCTATCTGCTCGCATCTTTACTTGCCATAAAGTAAATATAGTATTTTGATCCAATAATGGTATATCATATTCATCATTGTCATGCGAAATAATCAATCTTGCTCTAATACGACTTGTTATGAATTAATCGCAGGATAATGACAATAATGAAATAAACAAGAAGCAAAAATAAAAAAACCAGAATGTATTTAGAAATCTAAGATGGGAAAAACCCAGATAGAGAAGGAGAAATTCACTATTATCCATAGTAATTGTATTTACAACAAGATCTCAATACTTTCAATTAAGAACTAAAAATCTTAAGATGCTATACGAATGCTATGTGAACAATACAAGCCGTGACTTATATATAAACATTATAAATCAAGTTGTAGATAAATAGGAGTTCAAAAATGTGTCAAAATGTGAAATGAGCTTGGGCCGAATAACACTGTCGCTTGAGCAACAGCTCTGCTGATTGAGAACCAGGTGAGCAACAAGCGAGTGACAAGTCTCTGTAGAAAATATGCAGGAGTTACTCGAGAGAGTCAGCTTGCGACAGGTTAGAGAAAATGCGACGACTTTTATTCCCGATCCGTAATTTTTATTTTTTCAAAATTATTACAACCAAAACTCCAATACCGAATAAAATTTGGGTCAAACTACAATACTTGGTTGTAGTGGATTTTTTCCCACGTCAAATATTTAAATGTGGCTTTGAATCCTTTGATGACAGTTGAGTGGCTTACAATCTTCAGTTGAAAACTTTAATTTAATACGAGATGATGTTATAATATTTGAAGTGTACTTAACGCCTTGACCTATAGTGATAGAATGGAAATAAACAAATTGTAAACCATGTGCAACTCTGGATGAGGGCTGCGTTGCTCTCTGATCCACCACCGGGATATTCGATCGGTGGGACGAAAGGGTGAGCAACTGGATTGGAGTTGCCGGTCGACTTTGCGATGGTCCCATATTTCAGTTTCCGGTACTGTTGCTACACCCTTCTCTCGGTCTCTTCCTTGTCATTGTACTTAACGCCTTGACCTATAGTGATAGAATGGAAATAAACAAATTGTAAACCATGTGCAACTCTGGATGAGGGCTGCGTTGCTCTCTGATCCACCACCGGGATATTCGATCGGTGGGACGAAAGGGTGAGCAACTGGATTGGAGTTGCCGGTCGACTTTGCGATGGTCCCATATTTCAGTTTCCGGTACTGTTGCTACACCCTTCTCTCGGTCTCTTCCTTGTCATCCATTTCATTCCTATACTGGTCTTGTTTTTCTGTTCAAACTAGGGAAGTGCAAGAAAGTCAACTACGATTAGATAAAGTCAACCTCCTCACGTTTCCATCTGCGTTGAATCTTTTCATCTTTCCGTCTCCACCACCACCGAGACTTCTTAAAATTGCTCTCTTCGTCAAGAAATGGCCGAGTAAACACCAGGCTGGAGGGCTTGAGCGACACGCCATGACTCTTCACCTGGCTCTTGCAAAGCGAGGCCACGAGCTCCATATCTTCACGACATCATCGTCTAACTTAACCATGATGGATAATGTGAATTTTCATCTCTCTAAACCAACACCTGCTGGCTATCTTGACCAAGCTCTTATATGGAAGCAATTTCAAGTACTGAACTCGACTGGACAGCCCTTCGATGTGATCCACACTGAAAGTGTTGGACTTATGCACACCAGATCGCGGAATCTGTCTAATTTAGCCGTCAGTTGGCACGGAATTGCGTATGAATCTATACATTCCGATATTATTCAGGAACTTATAAGAGCACCTGAAGAACCACAGTCCTATGCTTTAACTGAAAGAGCAGTGAAGGTTGTAGAAGAGATAAAGTTTTTTCCACATTATGCTCACCATGTTGCCACAAGCGATCACGCCGGGGATATACTAAAAAGGGTCTACATGATACCTGAAGAACGCGTCCACGTTATTCTGAATGGTGTCGATGAGGAGATTTTCAAGCCAGACATTTCCAAGGGCAAAGACTTTAAGTCGAAATTCGGGATTCTAGAGTCTAAGTCACTAATTCTAGGCATGGCAGGGAGGTTGGTGAAGGATAAGGGTCATCAATTAATGTTTGAAGCCCTAAGGCAGATTTTCAGTGAAAATTCAACTTTTCGGGATAGTGTTATTGTTCTGGTAGCTGGAGATGGTCCATGGGGTGCTAGATATAAACAACTCGGCCCGAATTTACTGGTCTTGGGGCCATTGGGACAGAGTCAATTGGCAAGGTTTTACAGTGCAATTGATATATTCGTAAATCCAACAATTCGAGCACAGGGTTTAGATCATACTTTGTTGGAAGCAATGCTGACGGGCAAGACAGTAATGGCAACAAAACTGGCGAGTATTACTCAGTCTGTGATTGTAAGCAAAGACGTTGGCTATACATTCCCGCCTACTGTAGTTTCGTTGAAGAAAGCTCTGTACGAGGTGTGGAGAGACGGAAGAGATGTTCTAGAGCGCAAGGGCGAGTTCGCCAGGAAAAGGGGTTTGCAACTATTTACAGCCACCAAAATGGCTGCAGCTTATGAAAGGCTATTTCTATGCATCACCAGCCAAGATTACTGTATGTTGCAGGTGCAAAACTAAACTAAACTCAACCCAAATGCATGGTTAAGAGAGAGATGTGAGTCAGTACTTTGCATTATTTGAAAAAACATTTAAAATATATGAATTCGATAAGTTTCATCTGTAAAGAAAGATAGCCAACAACAGAATCTGATTATTACAGAATTTTTGGCACATTTATATATTTAGGAACAAGAATTTCACATAGTCTGATAGTAGGTTTGAAATCAACATGATATACAAGATTTTGAGAACCCGTGACAAAAACTCCAAGTTCTGCTGCAAAAGGCTACATGTACTAATATTCAGATGCCAAATCTATATCAGATGGCTCCAATGCTTAACGAATCCCTGCAGTGCAAATACAAATATGAAGTATTACAATTATGTTGGTCCAAATATGAAGTATTACAATATTCATTTTTAGTTGCATAAAATGCATCGATTTCTTACTTTCCGACCTTTTTCTTTTTTCCCTTTGGTTGGAAAGATCGTGCGAGGAAGAGTAGAAGAAGTGCAACTTTTTTTTTTATAATTAAAGAATAACTGAGTTACGAAAGTAGTACAGAAACAACTGAATATAACTGCCCCTACCCCCATACAGGATCCAAAATAAAATTGAAAATTAAGAAGAGTAAAGAATTTATAAGAAATTAAGAAAGCCAGTTCCAAAAAGGGTTATCAGAAGAAAAAACGTTTAAATATGCCCAGAGGCAATGATTCTTCAGATCAAGCTAAGCATATAAGCACGCAACAAGTTGGAGGAAAGGAAAAGGGTATTCCTCGAAGGACCATGAAATAGCTTGGATATCATCATACCTGAAACAATAAAGATGGATTCACATGCCTTTGGTAGACAGAGGCAGAGTACTAGTAATAAAGTGACCCTGCAAAATGGTAAGTATGGTGATTTCAGTTTCATACATTTGGCTCTATGAATAAAGCAAATAGCAACTGACAACAAAACAATTTTACCTTGCCACCAATTTCCTCTGGAAGCACCTTGTGAATTGTTTCCACTAGGATCATCTTGCCCTCCATCTTTCTTGTACTGAGCTAACTCATTTGTTAGTTTTGTTAATTTACATATCAAATGTACTTGCAAACAATGATTTCAAGAAAAAGAACTCACGTTTGGATAGGATTGTGATATTTGAGCACTCGAAGACTGAATATACATATCTTCTAGCCCACCATAGTAAATAGAAGAACTCAGAGGGCAGGGTTCAGCTCTTTCCTGAAAGATCGAACGCCTTCCCTTGTTAGATATATGATTGGTTACATCTTCCTTATTCTTAATCATATCACCTGCAAGTCAGTGGAAAATTGTTGGGCTTATATTTCTAATGCATGTAATATATAAAGGCAGTGGTCTCTAAATTTCTTAATGGAACAAATAGCAATAATTTACAGAATGTTATTTAACTGACTTAAATATAAAAGATGTCAATGGATAAAATAACCATGTCACCAGTTCAACTAATTAAACTAAGGGATCACCAAAAAATTACTGCTGTATTTAAACCAGGCGATAAAACTTTATTATTTGTATTATTTTAGAAATTAAAGATATATTTGGCATTGGAGACGTATATTATTTAGGGCATGGGAAACAAGATGTTACATGTTATCACTGGATTCATGATCTGCCTTACCAAATAGCTGAACCAGCTATGCTTTAAGTTCTCCACCACCATACCACTGGTCCCGTGTAGGACGGGGGAGAGAAATTCATAAACTAAGAAGTTTTAAAGAGCTAAATTGTTATGGATTTTAATAGCAATACATGCACGAAGCACTGAATGAAAAAGATAGTGAGATTACACGAAGTTGTGCTCTTTCGAACATCTTACCAGAATAACTAGCGCCTCAGGACGATAAAGTCACAATTTCTTTTTTATTTCATTTATTTTACACAGAGAGAGGGCTCGGTTATATATGAATTTGCACATCAACAACAGTTTTTCTATAGTCCAAGAATCAGCAGGCAGGGTTTATTTAG
>NC_036240.1:8291126-8296443 GCF_002742605.1 Olea europaea var. sylvestris
ATATTTTAATAAAAAGTTATTGCAATCATGTGGATAATTACATTTATTTTCCTTCAAAAAATTGATTTTTTACCACCCCTCGTATTTGACTTCTTCTCTTATAGGTGGATCCATTTTTCTTATAATAGTCAAAAAATCAATTTTCAAAATCACTTCCAAATAGACTCTTAAAAAAAGAAATTATGAAACGATTTATTTTAGCAAAATTACGAAGGTAGACAGTTAAAAAAATATTCTTGAAATATTTAGTGGACAAGACGTCTACTATTTGTATGGGAACTTAGATTCCATTCATCTTTTCTCCATGAAAGATTGAAACTTGATGAGTAAGTGGGTGTCCCCAACGATTCCATGTGTTCTTTGAATGGATATTTGTTACCAGAATCTCTTTTGCTTTACACAATTATATCACTCAAAAATCAATTATTTTTTAATAGTCACTACGTCAGGTCGTGTTACTAATGTTTTAATCTCTCTTTAGATGCAATTTCAAGGTAAATATTTACCCTAATAATGCATGGTAGTATAATTTTGAAATTGAGGATGAATAGAGCTCGGTCGAATGATTTACCGTCGATTTTTAACACTATTTATTTTCAAATTTTACATTCACAACATATTAAGTGGAATGTTTATCTGCAACAACGTAAGATACCTTACGTTATTGCCAAGTTTTAATATTCAAGTAAGATATCAACTTTAAAGTAGCTATGGATAAAAGAAATTCCAAATTACTTTTGGCCATGAGAAGACTTATAGATAAGGCAGTTCAGTTGCACCATTCAAATGTTATTCGGAGATGCCATTTCATTCAAACTATTTGACTTGACCCCTTCTTTTTGTAGTCAAAAGGATATAAACAAGTGGCTGAATCATTAGCATGAGAAACTACTAAGAGCATGTTTGGGATGGTATATTTCATAGGCATTGATCTGTTACATGTGAGCCCCATCAGACCATATTAGGGACGAAGACGCAATTTGCCCTTCGTCTTGCAAGTTTCCATTAATAGTCAAGAAAAAGGTCGTTTTCTTCATTTAGTGATTTGAAGGAAAGTGTCTCAAGTAAAGACATTAGTCATTGTTCTACTGTACATAATCTCAGAAGGCTTGTTTGGTGTCAAATTGACTCCAAATGCAGGATAATTATCTTATTCTGGCGATGTTTTACTCTCACCAGTGCAATATTGCTGCTACTGTTAGTTTCCAATGTGCAAGACTTTGTAGTGATCCTGGAATGTGAGGCAAGTATCCCTTTCTCGAACACATGAAAAGGAGCAATAGCAACGACATCCTTGTGCAGAGCCAATGCTTGATTTTCTCCAAGTGATATAGTGATAATGTCAACACCGTCGGCAATAGCATCATCGAAGGCAGATAGGTCACCATAGGGACATGAACCCCATAAAAAAGACCTTCTTTAGGCCTAGAAAGGGAATTTTACACTCAAAAGTCAAGTTGATTTGAAGTCAGACATTGATTCTGATGGTCATACGTACATGTTTAGTAGATCTTCTGTTGAAATAGAACTATCACGCGACCAAAATTTTTATATAAGCAGACTCCTGTGGATCCATAAAATTTCGTGTCTCCTCTTTTTTGAACATTCCTTAAAAACACATAAGACACTCTTGTCATAGGAAGAATCAAGTCCAATGAATCACAATATTTCCAGCCACTATGGAAGTTGTATAATCACCATGACCAACAATGTCTCGCGCAGATACATCTGAATCAATTGAAGAGTAGAACCAAACTACAACAATCTTGCTGCAAATCCATCTCAAAAGTTAATTGCATCAATATTAGTCTATAATATATCTTGCACATGAAAAAATCGAGTTGAGATCCTTCTTATGATACTTCGGCACATCACCGGGAAGATGCCAATGAGTAATATGTTTGAGGTGTCAAAAAAATGTGTTGATGTCTTCCCATTTGCGGAGAAGACACCATGTGTCAAACTATCAATAATGTCTCGAAGGATTGCAAGTTTGAAACTCCAAATCTGGGCTCAACTCGAAGAAAGCCATAAAGCATCTGGAGGGGAAAGAAGCATTACTTGTTTTATATTCGAAATAACCATTTAATGATTGTCAAAATAACTCGAAAAATGCATAATTTTTTTTTATACTTCCTTCTTCTCAGCAAACCCCTAAAAGAAAGGTTGTAATCCCTTGCTACATTGCAATACCTCAAATTTTCGTTCTTAAAATTTTCAGTTTCTTTCGTAAAGGAAACTATACTCATCCAATCATAAACACGGAGTTTCTCCAAAATTCGATTCTTTCTCGGTATGCACTGGAACTCAACAAGATTGTCATCAAGGTGGTGTTGATTTCCTATTATTACACAACGGCATACATATTATTCATTCCATTCATTGCATGGAAGAAAATGTGTAATAAACACAAATATACTTCGACAAAAAAAAAAAGAAAGCAGCACGAAAAAAAATGCCACAATTATCATAACCCATCTTCGATTTGTATGGTTACATGATGAATTTTGAATGTTTTTTCACAGTATTCCCTAATGGATTGCAGGATCTCATTTGGACTAGCTCCAGGTTCAACGACTACATGACAAGCCAGTACATTCTTTCCAACTGTTATGGCCCAAACATGCAGGTCATGAACATCATTCACCCCTCTTATAAGTTTAAGGCCATTCTCAACACAAGCAATATCAATCTCAGTTGGTGCCCTTTCCATCAAAATAGAAAAGACGTTTTTAAGCATGGGGAAGGTGGTACATAGAGCAATGACGGAGAAGATGATTGTGCAAAGCAGATCAACCACTAACCATTCTGGTTTGAGCCATATGATGGAACCCGCAATCATTACCCCAACAGATTGAATGAGATCAGTCACGAGATGCAAGTAAGCCCCTTGTATATTTATGTTTGCCATTTCAGCGTAATTATGAGTAGACGAAGCTACTAGTTTCATGCGTTCTTCTTCATTTCCAGCACATAATACCTCCGGTTTATGATGATGATCTTCGGGCTCACAAGCATGGTGCTGGTGAGAATGGGAGTGGTGAGAATGGTCATGACCAAGCCATACTACCATGAGAAAGTTAACAACGAAACCAAATGCAGCAACTGCAAACATGAGATTCCCGTTCACCTTTGTGCTTTTGTGAATGAGTCTATTGATTGCTTCGTAGATCAAAGTTCCAGAGATGAGCCATATCATCTGCACAGATAAAAGGGCTCCTAACACTTCAAGACGATTGAATCCAAAGGAATGCTGTGGTGTTGCCTCCCAACCGGACACCCACACCGTGAAGAGAGAAATGGAGAATCCAACAATGTCAGAGAGCAAGTGAGCGGCATCAGTGAGAATTGTGAGGCTGTTGGCTTTCAGACCTCCAACAATCTCCACTACCATGATCAGTGCATAAAAGACCATGAGCCCAGAAAGTTTAGCCGTTGTCTTTGATCGTTGTACTGCATCCATCTTATTCTGTTCTTGCTTTGAGAATGAACAAGTAGGGCTGCAAGAAAACTGCAGTTTCTGGGGGAAGCCATTGACTCCATTGAAGACTTCCGAAACATCTAATTCTAGATGCTGTAATTCTGTTGAGTCAAAATTCCCCCGTTGCTCCATCTGCCAGAATAAGTTGCATTTGAAGCAAGTTATTTCCTAATGTTAATTCTTTCAAAACAATACAAAATCCACTGTCATGTTATAAAATCCCGTCACATAGTACCAACTTGATTTATACATTTGCAGCTCAGTTATTAGTATATGTTGTTCTCCCTTTCATACACTCTTCATAACCCTGATGACTTCTATTCATCTAGATCAAATGAAAAGCATTCTTCACGCACCAAAAGTTTTCATTCTAAAGCCATTTAGCGTTTTGCTCATAAATGGTGTTTGGTTTTTTAAATAAATATCAGTTGCAGCCCCTGAAATTTGACATATACAACAAACAATGACGACAAAAAACTATAAACAGAAAAGAATGTGTATAAATTTTGTATCAACTACATAAATCCTCTGTTGTTTCATTCGATTCAGCACTACAAATACTGAAAAGTCTAATCAAGTCATATCTTTTGCAACCACATCAAGTTGTGTTAATTTTGATATTAATGAATTCATGCTTCAAAAAAAGGAAATTCTCCGGTGAAAACAAAACTTCATAAATGGGCAATTTATAGGTCACTAAGCAATAATCCAAAAGCAGATTGACATGACATAAACCCGTATTCCAAATCAATTAGTTTAAGATACAAAACATTTTCTCAAACCATTTAGAAATCAAAGATTGCTCCTTATAACATTCCAATTTCCTCAAGCCTCAAAATTTACAGAAACAGGAGTTTGAGATCCCTAAACATCGATCCATTTCCTAGAATCCAACGATTGCAGTGAATTTCAGTGAATGCATATTTAATCTTAGTGTCATCCAAAAAACTTAAGATTTTCTAAACATGAATAAAATCATATGTATAATAATATGGGTACATATGAATGCAAAAACATGCAAGGTGAAGAAGGAAAAAAAATCCCATTTTAATGGAGAACTGCGTACCTGTTTCATAAATGGAAAAACATTCCGATCAAATGAAATAACAGGAAAAGGGATCAATGAAAAAACGGAAACCAATTTCTGATCGGAAGAAAATTTAACTGGGAGCTTTAGGGTTCTCAAATTCCCTAATAAAAAAGAATCCAGGAAATTAAAGCGAAAATTCGAATATTGAACCTTTTTTTGGAAGGGTCGAAGGTGTCAAGATTCCGCCTTGACCTCTTCTTCCATAAACCCTAAATTTGAAAAAGTCGAAAAAATGGTCGTATACTTGTATTTGAATATTGAAGCAGGCCATTAAAGCTAGAGTCTATTCCGCCAATCGAGGCAACTCGTCTTAAACTATTTATAGTTAAATGATTTTTTTCTAAAAATAGATGATATATGTTCATTTGCTTAGATTTAAAATATATGAAGATTGTCGTTCATATATAGCCCTTGTTTCATTTTCGTTATTTTTAAAATACATATTTTTCTTTTTTATTTTCAATCACATGTTATTAAATAAAATAATATTATACGTAAATTCAAAAAAAATTCTTTATCTTTTAACCATATATTTTTTATTAAAATACTATTCCAAAATATATTTTGAAAAAATAAAAAATAGGATTCAAACAAGCTCATGAATAAAACGTACCAATTAAGCAATGACCAATTAACAACACTATCGATCATGAAATGCTGAAGTTTTGAACATTCATCAATGTTCTGGCCATTCACTTCCAATCACCCTATTCTCATCAACACCAACCCTCCAATGTTATGTGAGG
>NC_036240.1:8296543-8351731 GCF_002742605.1 Olea europaea var. sylvestris
AGAGTCGTTGAAAATAGCATATTGAAAGATTAATCAACTAAAACAACCATGAGCAGCTATAATATTAATTATATGGTTGAAAAATTGATAGAAATTTTGAATATTAAAAAATGTGTGATCAAAATTAATTACAGACATATCATCAACTTTTTAAGTAATTCCAAACAAGCCCTTTTAGTAAAAAAATGTTCAGTTGTCCCTGTTTTCTTAAAACTCATTTCTCCTTAAATGTGTGTTTGAGCCACATTCTTTTTAGAGAATGTATTTTGTAATAGTAGATTAATGAAAAATGTGCAGTTAAAATTATTTTCAACCACATATTTCGTGGGATCCACGATTTTTAACAACTTTTCAATTACGTATTTCATCAATTTTTATCAAAATCTACAAGTTTAATTTTTAACTAAAACAAACAGGGGTTAAATATTAACTATTAAAATATTATTTGTTATATCCTTCGTATTGAGTGCTAAACTTTTTTTTCTAGTGTATTTTGGATAAAGTTTTTTTTAATTGTTCAAATATTTAAATATTGTATTTTTAATTAAAATAGTCTATCTTATTAACTTCTAGATAATTAAGGGGCGTTTGTTTTTCATTTTTGTAAAAATGAGAATGAAAAATATAGTCGTTATGAACCTCACACAAGAGATAAAAATTCAAATTTGATAATTTGATATGATGAATAACGATCATATTTTTTATTTTAATAGAAAAAGAATGAGAAACAAGTAGGGGCTAAATATATAATAATTAATATAAAATTACTTCAAAACTTGGGTCAAGAAAACCGGATACACTGATTGAATATTCGGTTTGTTTTCCATGATTTTTTAAACAAAAGTAAATAACACAATTTTGACCAACAAAAAGATGAATAAAAGTTCAAACATCTGCGTCCCACTTAAACGCGTTTACAACTTGTTTACCCGTTTTTATAAAAGTTCAAACATTTGTTCATATTCCCATCACATGAACAAGAATTCTACATGACAAAGAGTCGGTTTGTTTTGAATTAAAATTTAATATCAAACAATTAATATTAATCATATCTATCATGAATCTCATAACTTTTCAACAATACATTTCAAAAATTTTTATCACAATTTACTAAAAAATCTAATTTTAATATCCACCTAACACCCCCAAAGTGGCCCCTTGGAAAAATGTATAGGACGTTCTTTGAACGACAACTGTGTATTTAGATTTTGAAGCAATTTTTTCTTTATACAAAATTAAGTAAGTTAAAAAATAATTCGAACACTATAATACATCAAACGTGCAATACATTATTAGAATCATGTGATACAAAGTGGTTGAAATCAAATTTATTCGTCAACCTACTGGACCCATCCTGATCATTATCTTAGCCCTTGACAATGTTCATATCGAGGTAGTAGGCAATATCGTGATTGAGAACTTCAAAACATTTTTCATAGAAAGTTCAACATAATTTTAGATGAATGTCGAAAATCTTTTGAGATAAATTTGGACATTCCTCCGACTCAACCCAAATCTATAAACTTGATTGCGACTCCTTTCGAAGCATAGATGGAACAAATCCATTTATAGTATCGCAATTCTCACAATTTTACAAATGCCTATATTAAAAAAATAAATGAATAATTAGATAACATAAATTACTTCTCATACTAGCTGATGAGTGCACTATACTCATTATATTTCTACCATTTAATTCGTTATTTTGCTACCCTTGATAGTGTTTTAGAACTTTTTAATGAGTGTTTTGATATTGTGATGTATGTTGATGAAATTGAAATAAATAAGCAAAAGTTTGCGAAATTGGAGAAAAAGGATCAAATTGTAAGAGATCCAAAGTTTTGGACTAAAATGAAAATAATTAAAACTTGTATCGAACCTCACGATGAAGATCCGAGAGTGTTAGGAGTCAATTGGATGAGAAAAGATGTCAAATGGATCAAATTTAGGCAAAATATCACAAATCAATTTACAACCGAAAAGTTACGCTACGAAATTTTAGCCTCACATTGATACCTATTTTTGCCAAAGCAAATGATCGAGTTGGAGAATGATGTCCAAATCAAAGTTGTAGCTCTTTGAGTTAACTTTCCAACACATCTTAAATCACCTTAATCGGACATTGGACGAAGAGTTGTGCTAAAAATACTGAAGGATGCACAGTCTGTTGTTTCCGATCGAACCGAGCGTCGAGGAGCCCAAGCCTGACGCCGCAGTGCCCATGAATCTGAGTTTGAGCTACAAGCCCGACGCTGCAGCGCTCATATTGGGTACCGAGAAACCGAATTTGCGGGAAAACGCATTTTTATATTTTAGGAATCTTTTCTTGACCCAATTCAACTATAATTCGTCCAAGATCTCAACATACTATAAATATCATTCAAAAAAAAAATCCTATTTTGGAGAAAAAGAGGGAGGGGTAAAACACAACAATTGAAGGGGGCAGGATTGAAGAAAATTTATCAAGGACAAGGAGGCATGAAGAACATCAAGGGAATTCCAATTAAAAGTTTCAAAAGAGTTTTTCTTTCTTTTTCTCTTTATGCTAAAAATTATTTAAAAAATAAATCATTTTTAACATTACAATATTTTTTGAATCCAAAAATATTGCAATTTATGTGTTGACACGCTAAAAGTGCAGCCCAAATCGAATAGCCCAAAGTATGAAGCCCAATTGGGCAATTCAGGATAAATGCCCAAATAGGGTTATTAATGAATACAGTGGAAGCCCACGAGCGCGGTAAAACCATCACTCAAACTTGCAAGACGCCCAAGATCTGAGCGAATGAAGTGCCTTGCAGTCGCCCAGAGTTATGACCCCGTTCTCGCCCAAACCTTCGAATCGCCCATGATCTTAGCAAACATAAGATGTTATGGTTATCCAAAAGTGCAGTTATCGAAGCAGTTATTAAGTAATCTTATCACGTTCCACGATTCAAGGAGTTCAGTTGAAGATGGTTGAGCGACAAAGAGTAGTGGCAATAGTTAGAAACGACAGTTCCACGATAAATTGGCCACCATGAAGAAAGTGGACAGTTATAAAGCAATTAAGCAATTTCTAAGCAGTTGATCACAAAGAGATCATCAAGGGAATATAAAAAGAAGAGAAGACAAAGAGCAAAAGACCCTGAATCAAACACTCTCAAACAGAGAATATGTAATTTCAATTCCTTAGTTTAGACTTAAAACATTTCTTTTCAGTACTCGTGTGCTTGCGCCCCTTGGAGGCATTCTATTTAAATTCCAATTGTAAAGTCATCGCCAATAAAACACCCCTTTTTGAGACTCTGTCTCAAGAGGTTTGTTCCTTACACAATCATCTGATCCATTTTTAATTGTTAGCGACAACCCGTGCGAAATAATTTGGCACGCCCAATGGGACCTTGGTGTTTGGTGTTGAAGATACAAAAGGTGAAACAATATGTCTCAGAAATCCGATAAGGAAACAGCAAACCAGGGAAGAGTCCAGTCTGTAATCGAGTGATATGAGGAGCAGCATAGCTCTCCACGAACAGATGGACAAGATTAGAACAATCACAGTTGTTAAAAACCAATGACAGAGTTGAGTCCTCGAACCATGTGTGTATTACTCGGAGAACTCACACAAGATGTCGTTGAACAGGTAAATCTATGAAATATTCATAATATGGAAAGATTTACCCAGAATGGGAATGCACATTATGACAACATGGCCAAACAACTGAATACTTTGAACGAAATAATGAATAAGTTAGTAGGCCAAATTTGTCAGCCAGTTGTGCATCTTACAAATCACTTTCAAATTAGGACAATTGTGGGACATAATCCCCCAATCCTAAGTTTAAAACAAGGGGTAGAATCACCTTTTGATCCCTCTACTTCAAATCGGGAGGGGGGGTGGTGTAATACTAAATCAAAATAGTGGCATTGATACATCTAACTTGGGGGGTAACCTAAATGTAAGAGATAATGTCCTAAATAATGGGCAGAATACCCCACGTGTTAATGAGGGAATAAATGTTCAGGCTAATGGTAACAATGGCCAAAATCATGGTAACTTTGTTGCCAATCAAGAACCAAACATCAGGCCTCAAGCAAATCAACCGGTCAACCAACCTGTAGGAATTTCATATGACCCCAACGTCATGTTGAGGAATCAGATTATGAAAATCGTACAGGACCAGATGGCTTTTGGAGTACATCCTGTCATTAGGCCGACTTACACAAAGTCATATCCTGATTGGATAGACCAAGCATATCTATGGCCTAGAGGGAATAAAGTGCCAGAATTCTCACTGTTTACCGATTTAGGAGAGGTGTCTACTCTAGAACACATAGGGCGATTCACACTGCAAAGTGGTGACGTAACTGATTACCATAAAATGAGGTTGTTCCCTAATTCATTAACAGGAGTAGGCTTCTCATGCTTCATCAATTTGCCAGCAAACTCTGTTCAAACATGGCAACAATTAGAGTAATTGTTCCACGCTCAGTTTTATAAGACCGAATCTGAAATTACTTTGGCCGATTTGGCGAATCTACGTCAAATGCCAAACGAATGGGCAGAAGGTTTCCTTCAAAGGTTCAAGACAGTAAGAAGTAAATGTTTTGTACCTTTACTCGAAAAGGAGTTTGTTAAAATCGCTCAAAATTGTCTAAACTTTGATTTGAAGAAGAAGTTCCAAGACAAAGAATTTCTTGATCTTTTCCAATTGAGCGCGAACGTGATTAGGTATGAATGATTAATAAGAGAAGAAGAACAAATGAAATGTTTGAGCAAGGGGACTTATTATAGAGACCCAAATTTTGATGTTCATACCATTAATGACGAGTATTACGATCAAATCGAAATGTGTTTGGCTGAAGTAGTTAAAGGAAACACATATACTTGTCCTATAATGGCTAAGCCTAGACCGTCGAGTAAGGATAAGCCTATAAAAGATGAAAACATAAAGGCTAGAACGTTCTCGTTCGATATAACCAAAGCTGACCTTATATTTGATAAATTATATAAGGATAAGCAGATAAAGCTGAGTGATAAGTATAAATTGCCAAGCCCTGAACAAGTTAAGGGTAAAAAATATTATAAGTGGTATAATGCATGGTCACATTTGACTAACAACTGTTTGGTTTTTCGTCATGTGTTACAGGATGACATTGAATCAGGACAAATTACGTTCGAGGATAAGAGGAAGATGGTAGTGGATGAAAATCCTTTTCCACGGCCACTTGGAGTGAACATGGTGACGTCTGGTTTCAAAAATAAGTTGCCAAAATTCAAGTTGGTTATAGATGATGGAGAAGAAAAAGCTGGACCACATCCCAGCGTTTTTGAACGTATCAAAGGGAGGGAGCCTAAAAAGGACGAAGACGTCCTATGTGCAAAATGCAGAAAAGAAGTGAGTGCAAATGCAGAAAAATCAGGGATATGGCAGCATCACCATCGCCCTAGTTTTTTCCCAAACGCTCAGCCTGGTAGAGGGCGGGGTACATCGTTTTATAAGGGACCGCTTTTTGAGAGTCAGTTCAGGCCAGTAAATAATGGAAAAACATTCAGACCGCAACCTCGCCAACCAAATGTATGGCATTCGTTCCAGTATAAGACTAGAAGGGCGATGCCTCTCAACGAGATGGCTAGAACCCAACAAAGGCGTTTTCAACGAAACTATGGGCGAATGATGAGGCAACAACAGGGAATGCTACGTCCTAAGGCATCCAGGCTACTCGAGGCAGCCAATCAAAATATTCTTAAAGACAGTGAAGAGACTGGTACAGGCTAACCTATGGAAGAATTGCCAGAGACTTCTTCTGGGAGGTCGAAGTTTGAGCGAGACAGAAGGGATGAAAAGATCCAGATCAGCCCCTTACTATTCAGTTTGGTACGTTGCCTCCTGTCGTGGCTAATAACTATTTACTAGCCAATGAGTTCAAGAATAAAGAGAAGGGAGAAGAAGAAAAGGAGGATAGCGAAGAGGAAGCATGCATGCTGGAATATGAAGAAGGCCAAACTTCTAGAAAGACCGGCAATGGTGAAGAAGATGATGGTATGACAGACATCGAAGAGAAAATCGATCTGGAAGCAAAAAGAAGAGGAGTATCGTACAATACTCTGTTGAAGCAACAACATCGAGAGGGAGTTCATGAAGTAGACTTATTAGGAGAACCATATGGGCATTCTTTCGATTATTATGCACTATACGGGACGCCCAAAAGAAAGAAGAGAGTGTCTCGCTCTGAAAAGTATGGATCACCTCTAAGAATAATGACTCCTCCCACAGGTTAGGTAACTGAAGAAGAAGCATTAGAAAACAGTAAAAGGGAAATTCAAGAGACAGAGGCTCAGTGCGATATGCTGCACGTTGACTTATCACAAAAGGGTAATTCGACAGAGGACAAGCAGGAAGTGGAAATAGATACTGCCGAAAAGGTTATTTTTAAGCAGCCAGCCATGAAGTTAACTAAACACTTGAGGCCATTGTACGTTAAAGCTCTAGTTAACGGCATACCTGTGGCAAAAGTGCTTGTCGACAATGGAGCAGCTATAAACACCATTCCATCTAGGATGATGAGGAAATTTGCAAAGACAGAAAACGATATGATCCCAACAGAAGTCATCCTGACAAGTTTCAATGGAGGAGCAACTTCAGCTAAAGGGGTTATGCCATTGGACATAACTATAGGAACAACTACTAGGACCACAGTCTTCTTTGTAATAGATGGTCTCACTAGTTACAATGTGTTATTAGGACGAGATTGGATACACGGAAGTCGCTGTATACCTTCATCGCTCCATCAGTGCCTAGTTTTTTGGAATGACAAGGGCGAAGTAGAGGTGGTGCAGGTCGATCATAGGCCTTTTGTCGCAGAAGCAAACTCAGTGGAAAGGTTCATGTATGAAGAAAATTATGGACCTGTCAGAGTAGTCCAAGATGGAGAAGAAACTCAGATTATCGCGTAGAGTGAAGAGCCATTTTCGGTGGATGCACTCACTGAAATGATCAGTCAGATGAGGCCAAACATAGTGGCCCTGGAGGAGCCAGCAATTGGCAAAAGAATAATCAAAGAGTTTTAAATGAGTTGTAAGCAACAAAGACAAATGGCCGATATTCAGGCCTTCAAAGCCAAATTAATGGATTTCAATAAAGAATGCAAGGACAAGACGAAAGAAGCAGCAACCTTGAAAGCATTGAGAGACAAATGGGTAGTGTTCGAGTTGGAACAAAGTATTGGCCGAGAAGTCAACAAGGTGGATTGTTTCGAAAAAGAAATGCCTACAAGGGAACTGGACGACGAAGTGATAAGGATCGCCAAGTCTAGATACGCTCAAGCACAAGACCCCCTGATTAAAGTGAATATTGGCAATGAAGGAGAAGATCGCCCAACGTTCATCAGCCAAATGCTCGATCAAGAGGTTAGTGATAAATTAATCGCTTTATTAAAGGAGTATAAAGATTGTTTTGCTTGGGAATATGAACATATGCTTGGTTTAGATAGAGATTTGGTGGAACATAGATTACCAATCAAGCCTAATTTCAAACCTCATAGGCAACCTCCTAGGCGTTTCGCCCCTAATGTACTCTCTGAAATTAAGGAAAAGATAGAGTGATTATTAAAAGCAGGCTTTATTAGAACGACCAGATATGTTGAATGATTGTCCAATATCGTGCCGGTATTAAAAAGGAATGGTAAACTAAGGGTGTGCATAGACTTTATGAATCTAAATATAGCCACACCTAAAGATGAATATTCAATGCCCACGGTAGATTCTTTAGTAGACTCGACTGCCGGACATGTAATGTATTCCTTCATGGATGGGTATTCAGGATACAATCAAATTTATATAGTTGAGGAAGATATACACAAAACTGTCTTTAGATGCCCTGGGTCTCTAGGATGTTTTGAATGGGTTGTTATGCCTTTCGACCTGAAAAATGCAGGAGCAACTTATCAAAGGGCAATGAATTTGATTTTTCATGATATGATAGGCAAGTTTGTTAAAGTGTATGTAGATGATATAGTGGTCAAATCCCTTAAAGAAGATAACCATTTTGAACAATTAGGATGTTCATTTGAGCGAATGAAGCAATATAAACTAAAGTTGAATATTTTGAAATGTGCATTTGGTGTTAATGCAAGGAATTTTCTTGGTTTCTTAGTACACAAAAGGGGGATTGAACTTGATAAAAATAAAGCGAAGACCATTTTAGAGGCCAAACCACCTAGCAACAAAAAAGAATTGCAAAAATTTCTAGGCCAAGTAAACTTTTTAAGACGCTTTATTTCTAATTGTGCAGGGTGAACTAAAGCTTTTTCGCCGCTTTTAAAGTTGAAAAATCATGACGAATTCGTCTGGAAAGAAGAGCATCAAACAGCTTTTGAAAGTTTAAAGACATATTTATCAAGTCTACCAGTGTTGGCGTCACCAATCCAAGGACGGCCAATGAAAGTGTATGTATCGACTGAAGAAGAATCAATAGCTAGAATGGTCGTGCGGGAAGACCAATTTGGTGAAGAAAGGGCGATTTACTACTTGAGTATACGGTTAAAAAAATATGAATGTAATTATTCTGCCATTGAAAAATTACGTCTTGCATTGTATTTCACATGTACAAAATTAAGGGCTTATTTACGGTCTGTAACCGTTTATTTAATTTCTAAAGTAAATTTGGTTAAGTATATGTTCTCTCGTCATATTTTGCAACAAAGGGTAGGCCTTTGAACATTAGCTTTATTAGAATTCGATGTACAATACATATCCCAAAAGGCAGTCAAAAATCAGCTTTGACTAATTTTCTGGCCGATCAACCATACCTTGATATGCCTGAAGATATTGAGTTAGAGATCAATTCATTCGAATTAAAACCTTGGGTTTTATATTTCGATGGATCGAAAACCTCTAAAGGTGCAGGAGTAGGAGTAGCATTGATAAATTTTTTAGGGATTTGTTACAAGTTCGCATTCACTTTGGACAGGATGTGCACCAACAATCAGGCCGAATACGAAGCTTTAATCGTGGGCCTAGAATTAATGATAGATATGGGGGTAAAGAATGTGATCATTAGAGGCGATTCTCAATTGGTAATTTACCAATTGATTGGTGATTTTAAATGCTAAAATGATTCCATTGTAAGTCAGTATGAAATCACCCAAGAATTGTTGGAAAAATTCGACCAAATAGAACTTCAATACGTTAATAGGATATATAATGACGTAGCAAACGAATTGGCCCAGATGGCCTCAGGGTACTGTAAGATTTTAAATTGGAAGTCTACTTGTGAGTATGGAACAATATTGCCCTTAATCCAAAGAAGGGCGAAAACGATTGAAATTCATTGTATACAAGATGGAGATGCAATAGATTGGAGGGCAGAAATTAAAAGGTTCCTTAAAGAACCTAATAAAGGAAATAGTAGAAAAATGAAGTTGCGTTTGCTAAACTATACACTGATAGATGAAGAGTTGTTTAAGAAACGCTCTGATAGTATATTGCTAAAATGTGTGAGTTTGCAAGAAGCCAGGATGATTATGGCTGAAGTGCATGAATGGATATGTGGAGCTCATCAAGCTGGCCAGAGGATGAGATGGTTAATTATTAGGATTGGATATTTTTGGCCAAAGATGGGAGAATCATGCGTTCAGTATGCAAAGAGTTGTCCAGCATGCCAAAAGTATGGTCTAATACAAAGGGCGCAAGCACGAGAGATGGCACCTATTATCAAATCTTGGCCGTTTAAGGGTTGGGCGATAGACCTGATAGGGAAGATTTATCCCCCATCGTCCAAGCAACATACCTTTGCTATAGTTGCAACTGATTATTTTACTAAGTAGGAAGAAGCGATACCTTTAAAGGAGATCACCCAAAAGAATGTCATAGAATTTATCCGTGATCACATCATTTATAGATTTGGAATTCCACAAACTTTGATGGTAGATCACGAAACATCTTTAAATGGGGATCAAGTGAATAAATTTTTGAGCGAGTTTGGAGTTAAATTAGTGAATTTCACACTATATTACGCTCAATCCAACGGACAAGCAGAATCTTCAAATAAAATTCTAAAAAATATCATAAGAAAAATGATAGATGAAAATGTCAGAAATTGGCACGAATGTCTAAACAATGCCTTATGGGCTTATAGGACGTCGCCAAGGTCAAGTACCAAAATTATTCCTTTCCAAGTTACTTATGGACGGGAGGCCATTTTGCCTATGAAAATCAACGTGCAATCGATCAGAGTGTGTTTGCAACATAAGTTAAGTGGTGATGAGTATACCGAATCACTAGTTCAAAATTTATTGGAGTTGGACGAATTAAAGTTGGACTTCCTAAATAGATTGCAAGTTCAAAAACAAATAATGGCTAAATTTTATAATAAAAAAGTTATAGCCAAGTCGTTCAGCCTAGGCGAATTGGTTTGTAAAATAATACTCCCTTTGGATAGCAAAAATCCAAAGTATGGCAAGTGGTCGCCCAATTGGGAAGGACCATATAAAGTAAAATAATGTGTTGCCTAATGGAGCCTATCATTTGGAAGATTTAGACGGCACCAAGCGCATGAGGTTCATTAATGGCAAATATTATGGAAAAATGAACAAATAAAAGCGTAATCAAATCGCATTGAACGATCGTAGATTAAAAAGGGCCAGAGTGAAATACGTTCAAATAAATTACTTTATTATCAAACGTTCATTACAAAATTACAAAATACAAAATACTAAATGCTCTACAAGCTACAATTAAGAGCAAACTAATTTTCCGGTCGATTGTCGAGTAAGAGGATGAACTGGCCTTGATTGCCATCCTGATCGCACTGCTGCAAAGGCAAGCAGAGAGTCCAAGAAGCACTCTCAGCAAGCAAAAAGGAAGAAGAAGCACCCTCACATCACCTTCCTAAATGCATCGCTGCAATAAGGGGCAAGGAGGCTGAGAAACACTCTCAACAAGCAAGGTGGCTTGTAGGCGTCCTCAAAAATTGTCTTCCATCATCGAACTCCTTGTAAGGAACATGGAGACGATCGAAAAGACTTTGCTGCTAGCCAAAGAATATTTCCTATATCTTCCATACCAAAAGTGACATCAAGAAGGATGGCAAAATGGGCGGATCAAATGATCCATTTCCATAGAAAACGAAGGTTTTGGATCGATTGTCAAAATATCAAATAATGGCAGCAAATTGGTTTTGAAGAAGAGAATGAAAATGAAAATGATAAGTGTGGAATATAAGTGCATTTATAGAGGCGTGAAGGTGAAGAGACAGAATATGAACAGCCACATTCGTGCCTAATAACTAGAATCAAATGGCCCGAAGTCTTGGGAAAAGAAACAGAAATGTCAAGAGAAAATATGCGTGAATCTTAGCATAAAGCAATTAAATGTTTGGGGGGTTAACTATTAAAGACAACGTCAATAAGTACACAAGAAGACAAATCAATCGTTCATTGATGATAATGACTGCTGGTATGTTCAGAATTACCAATGGACATCAGTACGAGGTTACAAGGGGAAAGTTAATAAGAAGTTACAAAAAGAAAAGTTAAGGCATTAAATGTCTTAATTACAATTCGCCCACACAGAACGAATTCTTTCCCTAAGTCTCCCCCAATCCTTGCTCTGCTGAGAAGAAGTGACATTCAATTCAGCTACAAAATCATCATCAACCTCCAACTTCTTGTACTGCTCAACCAAAGACTTGGTTCGCTCAATTCCTTGGGAGGCATTATGTTTTTTAGCAGCCATTCTCGCCTTGCAGTCATCCATCCTTGCTTGAAGCTCCTTCATCTGTGCAGCCAAACTGGTCATCAAAGAGTCTTCAATCATAACTTCGGAAGGGATTTCATTCAATTCGTCCTCAGCTTTGTTGATCTCCAGAAGCAAAGACTCTCTTTCAGATACAGCGTGAAGATATCAAATACTTTTGGCCTTTAGTTCAACATTTTTGCCCAGGAAGGAGAGAATCTCGGAATGGACAACTTTCAACTTCGCTTTAAAATCAGCAGAAAGATTGAGCGACGGAAGCGTAAGTGCTTGCGCCAACTTCGCACTCAAATGCTCAAGCTTATTCTTATGTTTGGCAGCACTAGCCTGATCGATGTCCATATCCATAAAGGACACATACTCAAATATCGATTGCTTGAGGAACTTCATATCTTCCTCTGAAGAAGCAGAAGCACGACTAGTTGAAGCAGGGCGAGACGTCTTGACTTGCCCCCAGGAAGTGAACAAGTCTTGGATAGAACGCACAATCTTATCAGCATCCTGCAAAGAAAATTGCCAACATTGAAGGTTTTCACTATAATAAACAAAGTGGAAGTAAAAGTGAAGCAATGATTACCTCATCAGCAATCTTGGGAGGTGGCATATCCCCAGCCAAGTCTACCACCTATGGCTCCACCACTTGTGAGGACTTCCCCTTGTCTGGACGAGAAGACTTTGCCACAACGGGCAAACTCATGGGATCATCTATAGAATTCAAAAAGCAACAAATCAAAAACCAATAGCACGAGCAAAGGTAAAATATCAAAAAATGTATTACCTTCTGGTTCGACGTTTGGGGGGTTGACGCCCTGGGAAGAAGGTGGCTCATCCATTGGTTGTGATGAGGATTCCTGGATTGAAGGTTTCTCTTTAAGCGTAGTCCCTTTATCAGCTGGTTTGGATGAAGCAGCCTCAGTAAAGGGTGATGGAGCAGGAGCTGCCAATATCAAAGCCTTCAAAGGAGAGGCTGAACTTTTCTGAGAAATCCGAATAAACCATCAGCACATAGAAAAGTTTCAAGTATAGAAAGGTATGCTTGTGAGTAAACTAATTTAATTACCTTTCTCCTGACAATGAGAGGAGTGTCATCATCATCATCATCATTCTCCAAAATGGGAGATGCTGAGGCTGGCCGTTTGCAGCTTGGGGCACTTTTAGCTGTAGTAGGCTTGACAGGAAAAGAAGTAGATGGACGAACAGACTGTTTAGCACGAGCAGAAGAGGAAGGACTCCTAATGGACACAGGGGTGACCAAAACAGGAGAAGTGGAAGAAATGTCCGACTGATCCAGTGAATGGAAAGCGCGATTGGCATCAGTTGGAAACAATCTGCGCTGCACTGATGTCCAGAGTTGTTCAAAAAGTGGATGGATGACATGGCTAGGATTGAAGGGGGCTAATGAAAAGTTACTCATTAAAATAATATTGCGAGCATCTATGACTTCTGCCTCTGCCTTATTTATGGTGTGGAAGCGATCTATCAAATTTCTTGAATAAGAAGGGGGAACAGGCCAAGTTTGGCCAAAACCAAGTTGACGAGCAAAAAATTGGGGAGCATATATTTCAACCCCAGCTTTGGCATTGGTTCCAGTCAAAATATCATGAAACAACTCCCTTCCGGTCAAAAATTGAACCCAAAAGAGTAGAGAGGTGCTCACACTGTCCAGGGTGGATGGGGGTTGCACATAATCAGGAGTTAAAAAGGGGGAAAAGGAAAGAAAGAAGGAATTGAATTCAAAGTATAAAAGAATGAAAAGATGTCCCTTCTGGACATATTAACAGGGCTCAGTGGGGCAATAGCTAGCCCATAGTAGCTAGCAGAGTGAAGGGAAAAGGATAGAGCACCAAGTGATGGAAAATAGGCTCTCAACCACATTCGAGTGAACCAAAGAGGCCCACTGCCAGTGGGAGATGCACCATTCTTCAATTGGAATTGGAGAGAAGCCATGCCTCTATAGAGGGCAGCCAAAAAGAAAGAACACAATTCAGAGGCCTACTAGGCGTCATTTCGTGCGCTATGGGTAAATAGCTCATAGAAGGCTTCATACTTGGCACACACAGAACATATTTACAAAATCAAATCTGAAGAAAGGCCACACGCTCAGCATGAGAAGGCTCAGCGCTCGAGTGATTATAACAGCTTTGCAGTCTTGAATAGGACTCGGTGAGTTTTCTGTTAAATTTTGGGACGACGCCAGAAATCAAAATACCAGGGAAAATGGTATCGCCCAAAGGTGGCAGGTTTACTAAGGACCAAACATCCCTTAAAGTAATGGACATGGGACCAAGAGGGAAAACAAAAGTATTATACTCAGAGGACCAAAAACTTAAAGCAATAGGGAAAAGCGCTAAATCAAAAATAGGGGGTTGAAGAGAGATTTCTAGCAAATCAGAAATCCTAGCATTATCAAAAATTGCCTTGGTAGGACCATGGCCCACAAGGCGAGTATGCCATCTACGGAAAACAACATCAGATTTAGGCCAAGTGCGAATACCTCTTTCGCGAAGCGGCCTCAGCGGCAAAGAGTTTAGAAACGGAGGGGCCTTGAGTACAAGGGAAGAGCTGGCCCACCGCCACTTGTGTGACGGCCTCGGCGTTGTTGAATGAAGGACCTAGATAGAACTCATTGAGTTCGGCATTGGCTGGTGCAAGGAAGTTCGGAGTTATATATGGCCGAGTGAGAATTTTCTGGAAGTCTTCGAAACTGAAAGAGTCACTAGATTGGGATTGTGAAGCAGCCATTAGGTACGAAATAAAGTTTTGTTGAAATTTGCTTGAGAAACGCAGTAGAGAAGCAAGAAGATGAACAGTAATATTGCGAGAGAGAAGCGCAGAACAATGAGGCGTGATTTAGTAGTGCGATGAAATGACGTGTATTTGGGGGTTATAAGGGTTTGCAACGTCGCGCCTTTTCAGACTATGAAAGAAAATAATGATTGAAATTCTTGAGAATTTCAAATGTTGCTAGAAAACACAAAGTGAATAGGGCAAAAATTAATAATTGGTATTAATTCTACCATATTGGGGGGTAATTGTTGACACGCTAAAAGTGCAGCCCAAATCTAATAGCCTAAAGAATGAAGCCCAACTGTGCAATTCAGGATAAAAGCCCAAATAGGGTTATTAATGAATGCAGTGAACGCGGTAACACCATTGCCCAAACTTGCAAGACGCCCAAGATCTGAGCGAATGAAGTGCCTTGCAGTCGCCCAGAGTTATGACCCTGTTCTCGCCCAAACCTTCGAATCGCCCAGGATCTTAGTAAACATAAGATGTTATGGTTATCCAAAAGTGCAGTTATTGAGTAATCTTATCACGTTCCACAATTCAAGGAGTTCAGTTGAAGACGGTTGAGCGACAAAGAGTAGTGGCAGCAGTTAGAGACGGCAGTTCCATGATAAGTTGGCCACCATGAAAAAAGTGGGCAGTTATAAAGCAATAAAGCAGTTTCTAAGCGGTTAATCACAAAGAGATCATCAAGGGAATATAAAAGGAAGAGAAGACATAGAGCAAAAGACCCCGAATCAAATACTCTCAAACAGAGAATATGTAATTTCAGTTCCTTAGTTTAGACTTAAAACATTTCTTTTCAGTATTCGTGTGCTTGCGCCTCTTGGAGGCATTCTATTTAAGTTCCAATTGTAAAGTCATCGTCAATAAAACACTCATTTTTGGGACTTTGTCTCAAGAGATTTGTTCCTTACACAATCATCTGATCCATTTTTAATTGTTAGCGACAACCCGCACGAAACAATATGTACATCCCAATTTGGCTCCCATTGCATTACATTTTACTTTTTTCTCCTATTTTCAACAACACATTTTTTCATAAAATAATATTGCATATAAATCAAAAACTTTTCTTTCTTTTTCAACAACTCATTTTTTAAAAAAAAAACACTATTTGACTCATTTTCATTTGAAGAAATGGGGGCCAAACGGGGGTGTAGTAGAATTGACAAATTGAAAATATCCTCACTCGCAAAATTAATATATAAGAAATCTAAAATTAATCCACCAAACAAGCCTCATCGCAATACCAATTCTCACCCAGTACTATCAAAACCCCGTTTCTTTACTATGGCCCAAATAAAAAATCTCAAACTTGAAATCCAATTTATTTTCAATACATTCCATAGACCAATATTATTCATATATCAATCTGCATTTCCTCCAAAAATTTCTATCTTAGAATCCTCTCTGCAATCTCCAATTTTCCGTTTTGGGGTTTTTTCTTCTCTAAATAAACCCTAATAAAGAATACATTCATCCTCAAAATCAAACAGATCAACCATATTACATCCTTTAGTTGATTATAGAAACTAAAAAGGATCTCACATACTTCTCGTTCTGCTTTAGGTTTCAACGAGAAATAAATGCT
Organism: Olea europaea var. sylvestris; assembly: GCF_002742605.1. Taxonomy (NCBI): domain Eukaryota; kingdom Viridiplantae; phylum Streptophyta; class Magnoliopsida; order Lamiales; family Oleaceae; genus Olea; species Olea europaea. The sequence continues at coordinate 8,312,659 of NC_036240.1, forward strand.
GTTGAAAAAATATCCCAAAACACGAAAATACGTCTCAGGGTTTGTCAATGGGCTCTATCAAGATTCATAATGAAGAAGCAAATAATACTCAGTTTGGAATCCCAAATCCTCCATTATCTTTGGGTTCAATATGGATTTGTCAATCAAACGAGGCTTCAAGATCAAGGAGATTGTTCAACCCAAAAGCGAGAATCTACATGCTTGTCGCATCATGTCAATAAAGTTCGATACATAGTTTGCTTGAAGATCGGGTATATGAAACACATTGTCCAATTAAAACCAATTAAATGCGGGGATATGAAACACATTTAAGATGTCCAATCACCCCCAACACTAAAAACCTAAATGAATAGCATTACTCAAATATGGAAACAATGGAATAATAAAATTGAGTGAACATAATTCTTGAAAGTACTTTTAATTGATTATAATTAAGTTGTGGCTCTTGGAATATAGATATTAATTCAATAATAGTTGTGAGTCTTGTGATATATTTAGATTAAAAAAAAAATCATATTTTTTATGCCACGTCATATTGATGAAGTCCTTATCAACTTGCATTAAATGTGTTTTTTATAATCAACCAAGCTACACTGACCGAAAAATGGTAGACATGCAATCTAACCGAACACTCACAATAGGAGAGGCCCACCTTTTTTTGGGACCTTTTAATGCACGCGGATCCCGCACTCATTGTGAATGTAAGTTGATGTTTCTGTCATGCATTTTATATCAATTTAGATTGATTCTTTTTATAATAGCTTTGCTTACATGACAATTTTTGTAAGCAATACACCGTTACATTATGAGAGATTGGTTGGTATGACGAGTTATTTGTCATATTTTTTATTTTTTTTCAATTATTTTGTTCATTTAACTAAAACTGAAGGCATTTTAGCTTTATTTGGCAATCATTATTTCAACAGTCTTTATTTTCTATACTTATTTTTAACTACAAATTTCTACAATAAAATATTTTACACATAAACTCAAAACATTTCCTTGTTTTTTAATCATATATTCTTCAAAAATCACTATCTAAAACATTATTTTCCCTTAATTTTTCTTTATAGTAGCCATCAAACAAAGGATTATCTCTTGTTTGAGCCCTGTTCTTCACATAAAAATGAATTTTTGAATAGTGTATTGATGAGAAATGTATGGTTAAAATATAAGGAAATTTTTGAATTTACGTATAATATTATTTTATTGAAAAACGTACAACTAAAATGATGTCAAAACACTGTTTAAGAAAATATATTTTTTTATCAAAGAATGAAGTTCAAACAAGGACTTAGTCTGTTAATCAGAATTTTGACCTTTATCAGTGAATTGAATTGGAAACAATCTAAAAGGACTGATTCCGCGCATTAATTGTTAGGAATGTTTGTGCCTTAATTTAAACATGAGGGACCATTTGCACTTTTATTATTATCCAATGGGTAATTAGCACATAACGTACATACCTTTCAATATTATTGTACAAAACGTTCATATCTTTCATTTTTTGATATTTTCACCCTCAATTACATATTTAATTGCGCAAAATATCATTATGTCCATTTTCCTCCAACTTTTCCATTAAGCCCATGTTTGTCATCCTTTAACAAAATAAATTATTTGCTACAATAATATTCTTTACTACACATTCACACAATAAAACATTCTATACACAAATCAATAAAGTTTTTTTTTGTTTTTTTATTTCAACTACTATTCAAAACTCTATAGTTTCTCTTAAAATGGAAGACAAACAAGCTCTAAGTGAACATGGGTAATCCTTTTTTCATTCCCCCCACCCACCCCCTTCAAAATGGAAGGTATTATCGTCTTTTAAAACATTTTCTTCCCTTCCCATCTTCTACCTCAATTTTCCCCCCTTCGCCATCATCTTCTTCCTCGGGCCCCCAGCTTGTAAGTGGCTGATTGGTTTTGTAATTACAAGAGTAAAGCAATGACACAAGATGTTGAAGAGATAAATGTAAGTGTTAGCCCTAGATCCAATCGATTTAGGTTGTAAACGCTTTTAATGTGTTTAATGCATTTAATTTTGGCGAAATCTATTATTTATTTAAATTAATTTTGTGATAAATAATATTAAATAATAGGATCCGAAGATCCAAGTTTAAGTGATTTGTTAATCGCAAGGAGTTGTGATTGTGAGATACAAATTAAATATAATTGGATCTTGAATAAACCGTGGTCGCAAGTAATAACGAGATACGGATATCGTTAATACTGTTAGACCATCACGTGCGGCATTTCTTACTTGTGAAGTAAGTAGCTGATTTCACAAGTTAAAGTGTGGTGACACTTAAATGAACACGTGGATGTTTTGTTATAGAACAAAACATTGGAGACCCGCTAAGAGATTCCATATGGATAACTATCTGAGCGTCAGTGGTTAATCTCTAACGTTCGATAATGAAATTGATCCTACAACTTGAGGTCGTCATAGTGCCTTGTATGAGGATAGTCATATTTTGACGGTGTTGGATGTTGCTCTGCCAAGGGCCGCTAATACGACATCGTTCAGGTATGTCAAGAACCATATGAAGGTTGTGAATGACCAATAGAGGATTCGTCACTCTTAGATAGTAAGAGATTGTGATCTGCATTTCGTTCAATTAAGTCAATAACGAAATCTTTGGCCAAGGTGTACATGTAAGTCCATATTGACTTAATAGAAGAATGAAAGATATGATCGATAATCGAGATTGACACACTTCCATATTTCGTAGTTGATCAAATCATATTGATGAATGGATTATAATTTCATGGTAAACGAACAGTTTTGGTTTTGTCATGCCACGTGACATTTTCCGTCACATGTGTTGCCCTGATACATTGCTAGATGTTAATCTGGGACGACAAGTGTGAATCTGTGATAAATTAAAAGGGTATTTAATTTATCAATTTTGATTAGATCAAAATAATATTTCACGTCGTTAGGCATCGTGGTTGGGAACCTAATGGGCCGCACACAAAAGAGAATTGAAAGATTGCAAATTGCCAATTGATTAATTTAACAATCGTTGGATGAATTAATTAATTTGATTTGTTATTTATATTTCTGAATTAATTAATTAGATTAATTAATTCATGGATCGGGTTTAGTTAAATGGATCAATTAAACATTGGACCGAACCGGGCCGAGCCCATTTGGGTTTATATAAATACATGACTAGGGTTTGAGGTCCATAAGGTTTTCATTATTCTTGTTGGCACAAGAGAAAAAACCCTAGCAGTCTATTCTCTGTGTGGATTTCATTGGAGGCTGGACAATTGGGCAGCTGTGGGAGGCAGATTCAAGCTATTGGAAGGGAATAACGCAAAGGAGTTTGCAAAATCAAGAAAAGATATATTTCTTATCACAATTCTTATCTAAATATAAAGTTGAATCCTGAATGAGAATTAAAATTTGTTTAATTTCGCCGTGCATGTTTAAGTAAATTCCTGAGACGACGGTGCAATGGAAACGGTCTGCAATATGGGCATCTTTATGGGCAAGCAAGGATTGGAGTTCCCTGTTTCATACTAATCTTGATTTGAAACTTCTTTCTGATTGAAATTATGTGATTGAATTCTCGCAGAGACTTCATGTTGGATGTGGACAGGAGAAAGACAATCAACAAAGATGAGGATTAAGTACTTTGAAGCAACTTTGAACTAAGATATTCAATACTTCGATACTGAGGTTCGGACATCTGATGTAGTTTTTGCCATTAACATTGATGCAGTGATGGTCCAAGATGCCATTAGTGAGAAGCTGAAGAAAAAACCCAGTTGGGTTTTGCTTTTTGGTGTTTATTATTGTAAAAATTTGTGTTCTGATTAGACCTTTTTGTGAAATTTTTGATGGGTTCATTGCAGTATGGCAATTGGCATTCGTAATCTTGCTATGGTTCCTCTCATAGCTATTATTGGGGGCATTCACACCACCACGTTAGCCAAGCTTTCTGTTTAGCTGTTGATCTCTTCGGACCTTTTTCTAGCTTGATGGATTGGTACAGCGCTGCATTTTCAGACCTTCCTTTCGTGGATTCTTGAGTGCCGTCTTCCCCCTTAGCACCCAAAGCTTATCCGCCAAGTTTTTAATGGTGTTACGGTGACTGATTTAATGTTGGTGGTGAAATGAGCTGGGGCCTTAGGAGGAAGATGATGGGGCAGGGGGTGGGAATTGAAGAAGGAGATGAGGAAGGGAAGAAAATATTTTAAGATAATAATACCCTTTCATTTTGGGGAAAAAAAAAATCCTCACCAAAACACTTTGGGTCCGTTTGATTACAAAAGGTGAAATTTTGGTGAAAAGAAAATGAATTATAAGAAATTGAATTATCTAGAAATTATTTTTCTCGGAATTGTCAATTCATAGTGTTTGATTAATATAATTTTCTACGTGAAAAATGTTGAAATAAAAAGTGTTTTTAGTGTTCATTTGGTTTTGTCTTACATGAAAATTGTCAATTTAAGAGATATTCACTTCTACTATTGTTCTTAGAATTTGTTTTCATTGCCAACAAAAAAAAAAAGAAAAAAAATCATAAAATCATCTATATTTTGGTATTCATTTGACTTTGTTTTACATGAAAATTGTCAATTAAATGGAAATATTTTTTTATAATTAAGGATAAAATTTATTTCTATTGCAAACAAAAAAAAATGAAAAAAAATAAAAAAATCCGCTACATTAACATGGAAAAATGGTGGAAAATGCCTACGTGGCCAAGGTCAATGGAAAATTTATCTTGTCAAAAACACCACAAATGTTGGAAAATGGAATTGATTTTTCATTTTCCATGAAAATTCTTGGACAATCAAATATGCCCTTAACGAAGAAGCTGGATAGAAATGGATGGAAGGTCATTTTGCACAATAATATGCGTAAATAAGGGTGCAAATTTCAATAAATGGAATGTTTGGATGTTTTGCACAATAGCGGCCAAAGAGAAGGACGTTATATGCTAATTACCCTTTTCTAATTATTTTGTTCCAAATTTTCTTGTCACCTCCGCACGGTTTCAACAAATATTTGTTTCTTGTGAAATGACCGTACAAAGTGTCTTTTGAAAAAAATAATAATAATAATAATAATAATCATTTTAAATGAAATTATCCAATATATCCCCATCGTCATGATTTTTGCATAAAATCTAACAATTACTTGGAAAGCATAAAACTTCTGAAGCAAATTTTAGAAGCTACAAAGGAAAATTTAATCTTTTGCCGGTCTATTGGTATGATATAAGTGATTTTTTCATAAATGACAAAATAAGAAGGAATGAATTTTTTTTATATTTTTTCTCGTGTACCATTTATCATGTGAATTGTTTCGTTTATTTTACCTAGTGGAAGTTAATTCATTCACAGATAGAATATAGATTTGTGAGTTCGTGTATGAGTTTGATATGAGGTTGAATTCATGAATAGTTTTGATATGAGATTGAATTTATGAATTATTTTTGTTAAAGTGGAAAAACTCTTGTATGATTTTGATATACTGAGTAAAGTTCTTGTACCATTTGTATGATCATATTGTCAAGTAATTGTCACATCATTGTCACTAGGTACTACATTTACAACGTGAACTGTTAATCAAAATCTACATTTGTGTGATTCGAGATCCTTGTTTACGATGGTTAAGTTTCTTCACTCAAATACATATGTCTCGATGATTATTTGCAAAAATAGGATCTAGTTAGTTAATGAGTGTGACAGTCCCCTATGCCCATAACGAGATGATCATATACACTTTAATGGTTAAAAATAGAACCATGCAGAAACAAGAAGTGAAAAAACCAAAATGTTTGGAGTGCTAGTTATGGCTTACTTTGGAGTGGAATAACCTTGACTCGTGTAGGGAAAATGCAATGAAGAGAGTATATGATATGTCACGTTAAATAGCGATAGATAAAAACCATAACAAAAAGTCAACAATAAAATTTTGCCCAATGGAAGTTAATTTGTACATATAAAGAATAAATTTTTGTGAGTTCATAAATGATTCTGATAAAAAACTGAGTTCGCGTGTAATTTTGATACATGGGATAATCGTTCACAAGTATAACCCAACTTCAGCAACATATACTTTTCTTCTACATTAATGGTGGAGAGTGTTAATACTTGCTTACCAGTTTATCTACACTTCTGCATCAACTGTTAAAGTTCTATAACTTTAACTCTTATTTTTTTGGCGGATTTGATCCTTGAAAAATTTATAGAATTCGTGAGCTTCTTATCTATTAGAGAGTCTTCAAATTGAGATTATTATCTCCCAAATACCTTAATTCCAATACTTCTCACTGTTTTTCCTTGTCTTCTTCTCTCTGCAATTCAATAATAGTCACTTTTTTGTAGGCTAAGCCTCATTGAGGGGGAAAAAAAAATGATGTTTTGAATAGTAATTTTTGAAGAATGCGTGGTTAAAAAGTAGGAAAAGTTTTGGAATTAGGTGTAAAATATTTTATCGTAAGAATGTATAATTGAAAATGAGTATGCGAATTAAAGAATTTTATTTTAAAGGGAGACAAGAATGAGCTAAATAGACTTTCACCATAGTTTTCTAATAACTAGACTACATTTCTGATTGCATGAAATGTTTATAATCTTTACATATTATTATATTTATGTCTCAAATATTTTTCGTCACATTCTTATTCTCAAATTAACATAAATTATTTATGATTATGATTTCTCTCCAATTTATTATTATTTAAATAGAATAAAGGCATACATTGTACTTTTAAATAAGCAAAACAAATAATAATATAAAAATACAAATTAAAAGTTTTACCCTCATTAAAGCACGCAAATAATGTTTTTGGACAAAAATTATGATAAAGGACAAGATTTTTAGATAAATGCAATGTTAAAAATAAGGATGTGTTTGAAAAAAATGACAAGGATATACATGTAATGATGAACAAAATTTAATGATTTAATGTAATTAAAAATATAGTTTATTTAGGCATCTCCAATGTGGGGTCAAATTCGGTGCTAGTTAGGTTTAAATTAAAATCTTATTTTAATTTAAGTTAGAGTCAAACAATCAATATTAACAATATTTTTCACGAGCCACAACTTTTCAACCACACATTTTAAGAACTTATATCATAATATACTAAAAAATCTAATTTTAATCCCATCAAATATCCTCGTGGTGTAAAACCCTCTTCAATGAGACGCAAAATATAGTGCAAAATTTTGAAAAAATTCAATAACCTCATTTTGTTCTTATTTTCACTTCACAACAAAATGTTTATTCCATCTATATCCCTCTTCCATATTTTATAATTAGTAGATTTTAATTGATTTATAATTTTTTTAATGTGATGGTTACATTTTATTTAATATCATTTTTAAATTTTAATCAATTAATAGGTAATCATTATTTCAATAATAAATTAATTAATTAAAAATTTTCATTAAAAAGTCAATAATTACAATTTTGATAATTAATAAATTAGCACTACAATAACATAAATATATTAAAAACATAAAATAAAGTACAATACAACATTAAACCAAAAAAAAAAAGTGCAAATCGAATGATCAGTTTCATTATGTGTAATTTTTCTTGTGCGTTCAACGTATTTTTTTAATTGCGGTGTTATGTTTAATATATATATTTTTTCAATTTATTAATTTTCAATATTTCAGTTACATACAATCTTTAATTTAACGATTTTTGTTGTTAAACTATCTCCAACAATCTATTTGGTGTAACCATTGGAAAGTTTACAACAAATTCGATGTTCCTCATTGAAATTGATCTTATAAAAAATTCCGTACAAATATAACCAACCTTTTTTTAATCCCGTAAATGGGCAGCACAATTAAATAATACCCAAAAAGTCCTTCTGGCGGGATTATTTACCAAATTACCCGCTTTCAGACTTCCCGCGTCTACATATATCCGCCATTTTAGGGCTTAAACAAAAAGAGGCGACAATATGTTGAAAGGACGCGAAAGCCTGATCAGATTGATCGGCAAACGACGACGTTTTCTACCCCACCGGCACTTCTTCCTCTCAGTCTCCGCTCCGACTCCACAGGTATTATTTATTTATTATAGTGTTTTTAATTATGAGAAATGATCTAAATTCGTCACGTAGTATACTAATTTTTTTTCCCGTATTTTTCTGGAAATGTTAGAATTTTTCGAATCAATGTAAGGAAAATGAAAGCGAGATGAAATATTCAGTGGAGAAATCTCAGGACAGTGACTCGGTGGAATCGGTGAATTGTCCTGTTTGTGGAGCACAGCTTCCTGGACAAGATAACAGCTTAATTAATTCTCATTTGGGTTGCGCACATTTACTGTTTCTTACTTTTTAAGTAGAAAAAATTTAAATATTTCATCTTTAAAATTTACTTATTTACTTGTAGGCAAACTTATCAAGCTTAGCTACATGCTCTCATTCTCAGCTTCCAAAATTTAGCTTGTAACTGCATTTATTTCATAGGTTTATAGCATTTTATTTTACGTAACTTAATTTTTTCGGCTATGGGAATTTCCATTTAGAAAGGATACTGCAATTGTAGTTTATTAGCTGTACACGATTTTTGAGCAGCAAGTAAAAATTCACAATGTGTCAGTCTGTAAATTACTTTGACTACGTCAAGTCTTTCCATGAATTACATCAGTATTTTTTTCTTTCCTTTTTCTTCATTATAAGCAATGTTTAATGCGGCTTTTTTTAGCTAAAACAAATATGCCTTTGATTAGGTATTTATACATTGCGCATGGCCCCTACTTATTTTGAGGACCTGTTGCTAAATTTTAGCCGTATTTTGATTAAAGCTTTTATTAATGGCATTAAGAGGTCGTAAGACATTTTGAATTTCTGAAAAATCCTGAAGAAAGCCAATGAATCTAGACAAACTGAGTCTTCATTGCTCGTTTTACCCAGCTAAGGTATATTCGAGTATAGCATTGGACAATAAAAAAAATAAAATTGAAATGCTCTCTCTACTCTTGGATTCTCTACCTATATCCTTTTCTTTTGTTTTTTAACTTGTATATCATATGTCTCTTGGAATTTTCTGTTTTCCTTTCCTTTTTTTTTTGGTGGATTTCTCCTAGTGAAACGTGAAAGTTGGAGAAGTTAAATTAGGGCTATCTTTTATGCTATGCTTTCTGTTAATCTCCTGTTTCTTGTTAAGATGGTCACTATTTCATCGATGATTTCAGATGAGTGCCTATCTAGAGGAAAGAAACGTAAATTGAGTCAGCGCACATTTATGCAGTTAGACTTCTTGAGACCCAAAGTTAAATTTCATTCTATTCAACCAGATGACAATGGAAATCAAGATATTCTAACTGATCCTAGCAAGAGGTGTTGCGACACAATTCGTCACTTGAATGCTTCACATGATTTTGAAGAGGATGATAATTATCAAAACAATGCTTCTATAGATTCTGTCACTTTGCAAAGTGATCAATTAGCAAGTTGTATGGACAGCCCTCTCATTGATGACTCAACTAACTATAAATGTGTTTCACTGTCGCTGTCTTTGGAGAATGAGATGCCTAACTATGTTATGGAGAAACCTGTTGAGGACTGTGACATATCTAAGGTGTTTCTTCATACATTCATCGTTGGTCGTAAGTTTAGTAGTGTAGAGGAGTTAGATCCTGGGTCAACAATACGTCTCTCCAGAGAACCTGAGAATGTTAAGGATCCAAATGCTGTCAAGGTTCAGTTTTATTATTTGATCTTATGCTTACTTAGACATCCACTTTCTTTGTTATTTAAGTGAGTGTTGTACCTTTTGAGCAGGTCCTTTATACTGATTCTGCATATGATACTGCTCTGGGTTATTTACCACGGGAGTTAGCTCAATATCTTTCTCCTTTGATGGAAATGTTCAACTTGAGCTTTGAGGTAATGGAGCTCGCTTAGTAAAATGCACATTTTGCATTTCGATTAATATTCCTGATTATCACATACTTCAGTTTTAAATATTGACCATCTTCTTTAATTAGTATGTCTCCAGTTTCTGAGCATGATAAGGTAACATGAATATGAGCAAACTGCTTTCCGTTACTGATACCAGTGAACTTTAAAATTATCTCCTTATCTTGCTGCTATTATTTGAAATAGAAATTCTTTGTATTTTTACAGAAGTTTCTCTGTATCGATTCTTATTCATTTCCTTCCCAAAATAGTTAATGATTACAAGAAAGATGTTAGCACATGTTGCTTACCGTGTGCATAATGCTGCTAACTTCTTGCACAAAATAATGTAGTAATCTAAAGAAGGTAAAAGAAAAATAATGATTTGCAATGAATTTGGATTTTAATAATTTTGATGTCTTTTATAAAATTTGAAGAAATGAAACAGTCTGGTAACTGCCAATATTGGACTGGTAACAGTTAACATATCATGTTCGAATAAAGTACTGTGCTGGAAGCAGATCGTCTGCCTTTGGCACCTGTACTGGCTTTGTTTAATTGGAAGCTCACATTCTTCATCATGAATGTCATTTATGAGCTCAAAAAGTCAATGTTCACCAAGGAAATGTATAATTTCTGATTTTTCAATAGCAAAAGATATTATTTTGAAATTTTAGAAAAAACTTCAATGCCCTGCCTCTAAGCCAATTCCTACCAATCTTTTCATTTCTTTTCCCTCTGTCTCTGTTCTGGTAATACTGTCAACTTAGAGGCACTGCCACATATGATTTATGATTGCACATTCTGATTGTCAAGTTCTCCCAGTATTTTCTTTATAATGTCTCTTGTTTGTTTGTAGTCACGTGATTTATTTCTTATGTTTGTTTTCCAGGGCAACATAACTTCTATACCTAAAGACTCTCGTGCCATTATCCCAATTCAGATTGAATGTAAAGATGAGCTATCGTGTGATGAAAAATATTGCAAAAATATTCAAGTTTTTAATTCCTTGTGGGGACATGCTCTGCGCGTAGTTGAGCTTGCAAAGACTAGTCCTTTGGGGATGACCAGGTATCAGCATAACCTTGTACTGTTAATACAAGATGTTTTAAAGAGGAATTCTCATCTTTTTACCACTGGCGAGAAATCTTTCCTAGGTACCATATTACTCACTTGTTGCGTTGCCATTGTAAATTAATATGTATCTATCTGGTTTTAAATTTGTAATGAGGTTTGTGCATTCTCTGTCGGGCAGAAGCATTTGTCTCCCTTTCGGATGATAGTCAGAGACTCTTTGCACGTCTTTATACACGAAAAGGTCTTTTACTGAACACACCTCTCAATCCGTTATGCTTTTGGATTCACTTTGTTTTGCATGAATTTAGCTCTTGGAAATTTCAAATTCTCGTGGATTTAAACTTCATGAGTTTTAAGTTTCAACCCATCAATACACTTTTATTTATTTATTAATTTATTCACTTCTAGCAATATCAATCCATTAGCTTTATGTTTTTACAAATCATCAATGGACAGGATTAAAAATTCAATCGAAACCAGCATCTTATGCTTGTAAATAATTTGCCCGACCTGTTATCATTTACTTAAATTTCTAGGTGACAGATGGTCCCTAAATGAATTGAAATTGTTTTTAAAACCAATATCAGTTCATTATCTTAATTTCTTAGACATCAATAATGGGCTAGATTAAAAATTCGATCATACACAACATCTTAATTGCCTGTAAATAATTTGCCAAACCCGTTATAAGATCTACTTGAAGTTCTAGTGACGTGGTCCCCCACTAAGGGTTTGAAGAGATTTTCTAAAGTCAATTTTTCTAGAATCATTTTCGACCATACATTCTGTGAACCCATAAATTTTTCATACTTTTTAACCATATATTCTCCAAAAAATCATTTTTCTCTTGGAAAAATCTATTCCAAACAAACGCTAAATTGGAAGCTATTTTATTCTTAATATAAATTTTTGTTTTATGCTGCCATTTATTATTTCATTTCTTTAAAAAGACCTGTCATCCTGTGTTGCTGCCGGATAACATTTCCATTTTTTGTGAATTGGAGCTTGAGTCCCTAGTACAGTTGGTCACTTAATATCTTAATAGGATGTAAAATGGTTCTGCAGCCATTCATCGGAGTACCCTCAATTACTTAGAAGTTATCTTATAAATTTGTGATAGCGCACACACACACATATATATCGGATTTTCTTCTTCGCTCTCACTAAGAAATGCTTGCTTTCCTTTATTGTTCATCCTAAATTATAGATCAGTTTCCTTAGAGTATAATTAATATACTTTTGTTTAATGTGTCTTGATATGAACAAACATGAACTACCATTGTTTAGTATAGAGTTTTATTAGGAAAAATGTAGGTTAAATAGTTATATTCGCACCAAAATTTTTATTGTTAACACCATATTTTAATTACACTTCAGGTTTTTAACCTTTATTCATTATAGCATTTATGTTCAATGGCGCATGAAGACATTTTGATTTAGGGGTCACAACCAAACCCTGTACAAATAGAATACTTTGTTATTGATTTTTGAATTATTTATACTTGATCTGAGAAAATGCATATTTAGTTTTAAAAATTTCCTTCATTAATATTTTGCTCATTATTTTCATCAATTTAATTTCGAACGATCCTTTTATTAATATTTTGCTTATTACAAGAAAATGCATATTTATGTTTAAAGAATTTATAGTGTATTCGATACAAATAATTAATTCAATTAATCGAAAGAAAAAACATATAACCAATATTCAATACCAATAATCAATCAAATAAACACAATTTGTTAAATATAAGTCTATTGAACAAAATCCTTTCAAACCCATTCTATATACATAATTTGATAGGAGAAAAATGTAAATTTAGGTTCTAATTAGTTTAAAATTTAATTGGAAAGTAAAAATTTGTAGTAGATTTGATAAATTATAAACAAATTTAAAAAAATTAGAAGGGTTAGATTTTGGTAAAAGGTGTGAGGGAGAGAGTCGCGAGAGAGCAAGAGAAAAAATTCAAATCTATTATGATTTGGCCTCTATTTGGTAGAGATTAAAATCAGATTTCCAATAGATTTTTGATAAAAGTTGAAAAGTTTTGGGCTCCATAAAATCTATTATTAAAATTAATTATTAACTTTGATTTAAATTAAAATTTAGATATTAATCCATACCAAGCAAGACTTTATCAAAAAAATCCCAAAAGTTGGGAGGTCACGTGACCCTAGGACCCCCTTTCTATTCGCCCTTGTTTATGCTATAACGATTTTTCATGACATTTTTATCCTCAAACTTTTTATTAGTTTATACATTTTATATCCAAAAAGTCCGTTGAAAACTTATTTTTCCATCATATTTTAAAAAAATTAAATAAATAAAAGTAAGAAAATATATTTTTTCCTCATTTCAAAACATGGAAACAAAACATTTTGACATAAATCATCATCAAGGATGAGATATACTAGTTAATGAAATGTTGAAGATAAGAATTTGACCAAAAAATTAAGGAAATAATTGTTATAATGAGCAAAGATTGATAAGTTTAACTGCAATTAAAATGTGATGTAACAATAAAAATTGTGACGTCAATATAATTACCTTTAAATTTATACTTCCGGCATATATTAATTAAGGCTCCGTTTGATTCTCATTTATGCATTTTTCTCTCTTCTTTTCAACCACACATTTTTCATTAAAATAATATTGCACGTAAATAAAAAACTTTTCATTCACACATTCTCCATTAATCTACTATTCTAAAATTTATTTTTCCTTAAAAATGGGTGTCAAACACCCTCTAAGTTTTCTTAATCTGTGCTCCATCAAGAGTTCACCTAAAAAACTATGTACACAGAATTTTTAGCTTTGAATGATGGTGATATATTCTGGGAACTTAATGTTGACAATGTTGTTTGGTTATACTAAAGACCAATGTTATAAGAGCTGCATCGGAGTACATGGTTCAACTTGAAAAGCGGGTACAGGTCCAAAGTCCAGTTTGTTTACATGCAAAAAACCTAAAATGTAAAATCCATCAAAAGAATCTTAGAACTGGTCATCACCCATGACTGGGTGAACCAATACTGCTTTTACCGGTTCATTTTCTAATTCAAAAGAAATTATTTATTTTTTAATTTCGACCCTTGGTTTAATCCTTTGACCTCAACCTTTACCTTTTCTTTGTCAATGCTGAGTCGGTTACGACTACTATAGTTTGATCAGTTCCTTTGTGATTCAGATGTTCTATATATTTATACGTAGATGGATGGTTATATAAGCATGTACCATGTGAATGATTATCGTGTGCAATGACTAGGGAGTGACAAGAATCAATAAGTAACCATTGTTTCCTGAATTCGTAGGCTTCCATACTGTACCTTTCAATTTATTGGAGCGTTGATGATGTCTGGGATGAATGTTAATGTGTATAGGTAAAAATGTCAGCATAGCAGATAGTTTAGCAGATCGTTACAGTTGGAATTGGTCAGTGATGATGAGGTTCCTTTGAAAGTGCTCATATCGTAAAATACTAAATATGTCCTTTTTCCTCCTCTTCCTGTTCCTGCGCAGATGGGGGTTGATATATTATGCTTTTCCGTAACATTAGGTGATGTATAATTGGAAAGAGAGAGAGGTAAAGAAGAGTCTGTAAGAAACAATAGAAGAGACCGAAGGGCAGAAGAAGAATTAGAGGACTGGGTGAGGAACTTGGGGAGAAATTTCAATTCAATGATTATCAAACAATCAATTATCTACAATAAATATACTAGTCTGTTTATACTTAAATCTCTAATAGAAGTAGAAAATAACCAGACTAAAAAATGTAAAATTTCCTATCTTAAACAGTTGAACTCAGCCTATGTTTGGCTCTTGTTTATAAAATCTCAAGCTACTTTTTTCCACATATTTCAGTGGACTACAATTAATATCAACTTATCTACCACTCATTTATATCTATTCATTATTTAAACCGTTTATAAACACTTCCCAAACATGAACTATGGGAGGAATCACTCAAAATAAATAACAATCCCCTAAAATAAGTGCATAATTTTGGTAACTTGAATAGAATTTCCATTAGAATCTCCATCATTAGGTCTTTTGTACTATTTGGAATGTATCAACTACTATATGTGTGATGTAAGCTATCAGGCATCTTTGGGTTACATCTAATTGTGTTGATTTTGACTCTCATATTTTTATTGCAAGCATGTAATGACAGTGTAGCATGCATATTGGTGGACTAAATTTTGTAAAGATTCTTTTCTCTCTCTTCATCCCTTTTTGATTAAAGGGGTGAGACAACTGGTTAAAATAATGCATGTCTTCCCAAAAGAGTATCTGTGAATACTCTATTGCTCTGGACCAAAGGATATACTGTTCTACTAAGGAGGATCATTTAGAGTGTATAGAAAAAAATATTTTCCGTTATCCTGTTACACAGTGGTTAACAGTGTGCACAACTTTTTATAGAATCTGGAAACCACCACCTAATTACCAGCTCTGATTTGTTGTGCACTTTTAAGAAGATTTTAAAGTTGAAAAATTTGTATGCTGGATAAGTGAGAAGTTTTGTGTACAAGTATCTAGGTTTAACAATACTTGTATTTGAGAATTGCATGCACGCGATATGGGAATACTAGATGAAGGATGTTATGTTAGATTTTGCAATTAATGATTTTCAAGTGAGGAAGAGTGTTAAAATTACCCGTTTAGTTGGTTCAATTAATTTTCTTTAATGTTTCTACGCTGAAAACATGTTAGATTTTGCATCATGATATAGTCTCTGATTATCTGAGAGGTTATTGGTTTTCCTCAGGTCCGTGGTTTAGGATGTCCAATATTTCATACCCTGAGATTTCCGACTGCAACCAAGCTATAATGAGACTATCTGGTAATCATTATATTGCATGATGTGTCTATCAAGTCATGCTGTATTCATTTTGTTACGCTGACTAGAACATGATCGAAAGCTTAAAAATGTTACCCTAATACAGAAACAGGGTACATATGTTCCTTCATGTTGAGGGATGAACTAGAAGATGATGACTTAGAGGGAGTCTTGAATTTACTTAACATTGATGAGCTGCGGGAAGCTTTGCGTATGCTTAACAAGGTTTCTTTTGTATTTCATCCTTAGGAAATGTAGTTTTATTTATGTGCAGTTGTAATTTTTAACATATAGATGAGTACTATGAAATGTTGATGATGTGGATGATTCTTCACTTCACTGACCGAAGACATTAGTTTTACCTGAATGGATTCTTCTATTACTATTCTTATGAGAAAGCTTTACTCGCTCATTTCGATTGCACTTGGAAATGATTCAGTCACTGAAGATAATTTCATAATCGTTTCACCAACCTTGAAATTACGTGCATCTCATAAAATTCAATGTATGGTTTTTCTGCTTTACATTTTTTGCTCCTTTCCCAATTGTGAAACCATTTTTAATGTGGGACTATACTTGAAGAATATAAATTAACTTGTTTATGTTGGTTGTGTTGATCTTTTCTTTCTCTTCTTTTCCAAGCCTTCAAGTCATTGCGACTTTTTTTAGGCATAATTAGTATATTAGTCATTGTTTCACCTACTGATTTGCATGCAATGGAGCATTATGGATGGTTCATTCTAGATTTGGTTAGTTCCATAGTTTTTGCTCCTAAATTGATGTTGGCTTCTGATGACTACACAGAAAAAGCCTACTGTGTGGACAGATACGGGCCATATATATTGTACTATTTCCAATTCTTATGTTGATTTTAGACAAAAAATATTTCAATCAAGCTTTTCATTTAAACCCATTTCAGCCTGAATTTGACAACCATAATATGAACATCTCTGTTCAGTTTAATTCAATCTCGTTCACTGGTTTTATTTTATCTTCTGTTTCTTTATTGTGATGTATAACTAAATAGTGTTAGACCAGGTTAAAACTGTTTATAATTGGTTAAACAACTTTTTATCCACATATTTTGTGAAACTCACAAGTACTACTCATTTATCCACCTCTCATCATTATTTATTTTTAAGAACTGTTTATAAACACTTCCTCGACAAGCTTTTAACCTCGTGGTGATTATTCTTTTCTTCTCATGGCATCCAATTCATTCAGTATTATTTTAATATTGATTGTAACCTTTCAAATGGAGTCCTCTCATCATAATCAATACTCAGAGGACTGCCCAGTTTTAGCTTTCACTTTTGCTTTTCGAGTTATAGCTTTTCACTCCCCTTTAACTACTAAAATTTTGAAAGAATGAAACTTTATTGCCAGTGGTTGATACAGGGGTCCATCCGAGAAATTGGTGTCTGGCATGACTTCCATAGCTTTAAATTTTTGCTGTGCAGTGTCTAGAGGCAATGACATGGATAGGTGGTGCTTTTACAGAAATTGAATGTCATGAGGAATTAATTGCATTTTATTATTATTATTATTATTATTATTATTATTATTATTATTATTATTATTATTATTATTTTATATTATTTGATATGAATTCTATGTTTGGTTGTTATTGATATGTCATTATTGAAACTTTAGAAATGCAAGCATGGTACGCGAAAACAAGACATCATCGATTTGCTTCTATCTTCATGCAAGGATGGTTCACGGTAAGGTAAAATTTCTGATAGGTGCTAAATATACTGGATAATGTAAGTCTATCTCTCATTTGTTTTGATCTTTTATAATCATGCAGCTCGAGGGTTGTAAGTTTTGTTCTATCAAAAACTGGATCCTGTGTTCGAATATCTACATTAGCCGAATCACTAATTTGGCGCGCTGAGGTATTTGTTAACCGTAGGCTTAAGTAGTTGCGCACACACAGTTGTGCTTTATATGTTTCTAGGTGTATTTTTACTTACACAGATGTGGTTATGCAGTTGAGTCTTCTAGTATTGAGCCCAATTATTTCAAACTGAAAATGCTCCAAAGGCTTCACTGAAATGAGGAGGAAGGATTGATATTGAGAAGAGAAATCAAATATTTACTTGTACACACCATAATGATTCGCAATCTACTGCTCCATGAAATTGCTGTGAGATAGAACCCAAAAACAAATTTTATTAACTCAAATAGGCACAAAAAAAAAAGCCTAAATAACTGAAATCTCACCTTTGTTTCCATCTATTATGTAAAGATTGAGGTTGTATTTATCAAGTCCAAGTGTTAATATAAGAGGAAAAACAATGATGAGATGAAAACAATTGCAAAGGTAAGAATGATGAAATCAATACTGGTGTAGCTAATGGAGTGAAGTCGATGCTGAATTCTATGGATCTTAGAACACCTAGACTGTTTAAATGTATTTTGACTAATTTTTGTTATTTACCACCTGTCGCTGCATAGGGTAAACGACAATACTTTAATGTTAATGTGGTGTTGGGGAATTGGACACAATGGCAACATACTACATCAATACTAAGTGAGCAGGAAACTAGTGTGTACACCCCCACAAGCATTTAATTGTGTTGGGTACATTGTCATTTAACTTCTATGACATGCAGAGGCTTTTCTTTCTTAATGGAGAGCAGGATCTATCGTCGTTTTTACTTGTGGACTTGGGCATCGTGAAATATCCTTCTTACAATTGTATATTATCAGAACAAACTTTTCCAACTAGGAGTGACTTGCTTTCATATGAAGAGGTATGCTTATTTTATATGTGAACACCTTGTAAACATTTTTCTCCTTTGACAAAGGTGAAGTTAATGGTTGCAGGCTATCGAGATTGCGCAGATTATGGATGAATCGCTTGATGACAACAATACTGAGTTGGTTTTAAAATGCATTGATATTTCTGATTCACGTCTGTCCATTTCTGTGGAGGAATCTAGATCATTGGCCTGTGGATCATCGGTGACATTTTTATCATGCTTTTCTGTCTCATGGGTCTATTCTAAAGTGGTCTTACTAGGTGTTTCCTTTCTTGAGCGTGAGAAGAGGTGAGGGTGCTAAAAGCATTCATTGTTTACCTGAGGTAGTTATTCCCTAAATTACAATTAATGAGTAATAACTTTTGAAGTACCAATGGCTTTTCACTGTTCATCTCTTTGGGTTTGAACTGTGGAAATTTAGTGCATAAATAGCCAGTAGAAAACTCACAATCAGAAGTGGTTTTAATGAAACAAATAAAAAAGGCTCACGTAAAGTGTAGTAGGTATTGAATGGTATTTACCAACATTTTAGAGAAAGTACCATACTACATTCTTGGTTAACGTGAAGGGTGTGGAATTACAAAATAATTACAATTTTAATTTTTGAGCATGAGAACTACTGAAAAATTTCACCAGTCTCATAATTTGCGGACATCTTTACTACCAGTGCATCTTTACATCACTCTGTTAGTTCACATGAAGTATACATTTGAAGCAGGACTGGCAGTTTACTGTCTAAATCGTGCATCTGCAATATTTTAATGCAATGAATTTTGTTTGAAGACAAAATAAGGCCTGTCAGTGTGTCATCTGGAGCTACACTCTTATCACCTTTTGCTTTTAGATACAACCCTTGCTCCTCTCAACGGGTACATGAACACCGAACATGTCAAAAAAGATAAAAGACAAGGAGAAAGAAAGAGGATTAATGGATAGAACTGTTGTTACTGGGCTCTTTGGCTACAGCTTCTTGTATCAACCACATTTTACTTGAGATCAAGTTAAGCAGTACTGGATGATGTCCCATGAAGCCTTTCCTGTTGGTTAAGCCATCTTTCTGCCCCTTTGTCCTGTGGAATTTTGTTTCTTATGCATGATCTATACATGTGAAGAGGGACGCAGTTGAACAATAACCAAAATTATGGACAGAGAGAGGGGGGGAATATTTGTTTGTATTCAATAATCCCAGTGCATTGAAAACAAACTGTTTAACTCTCTTTATACGGGGTTTAATCAAACCTATTTTAAGTAAGTTACAATAAAAGAACCTAATTAATCACTAATTACAAGTAGGAAAAAAATAACTCTAAACTTAGTAAATCTTCAATATAGTATCTTGAAGGATCTTAATTCACATGGTTATGAATACCGTTCTGCTGGAACACCCAAAAGGAAGTTGGGCTTGTTGGTAGTGTTCATATATTTGCCATTATGATTGCTCTTTGTATCCAGGACCTGTAGGTCTCCTAATTATGCAAAACCTGTACATGTACTATCCCCTACTCATGGACATGTTGGTCATGTGCAATATTTTTATGTGGCGTAAGAGAAAAGATAAACGAATTGATTCTGCTATGGAAAATCTAAAAATGCAATGCTAGCAGATGGGTTTTTCCATGTGACTAGTGCATGCTGCTCATCAAATTTTAATTACCACGCTTTTCTTTTATAGGTACAGTGATGCCATCAATCTTCTCAAACGACTGCTACATAATTTCCTTTCTGATGGAAGAAGGGGATATTGGACTCTGAGACTTTCTGTTGATTTGGAACATCTGGGATGTCCTGATGAGAGCCTTCGAGTTGCGGAAGATGGCTTACACGATCCATGGGTTCGTGCGGGATCAAGAGTAGCCTTGCAGAGGCGGGTACTGCGGTTGGGGAGACCACCAAGGCGCTGGAAAATACCCAATTATTCAAAGTCTGTTAACAGGAAAATTCCTGAGGTAAATGCTATTATATATTTCAAGTGTTTAGTTCCTATCTTTTTAGTTATATTTGTTTTGGAGTTAATACAATCTTCTGTAATTTTATCTGAAGAATGTGACTATATTTGTGATGGTAATATAGGTTCATGCTCAAGGGAGACCGCTGAATTCTAAACTGGGGGCAAAAAGCATATTTTATGGTGAAGATGGAGAACAGTGCAGTGTAGAACAGCTTGCTTTGCAGTATTATGCAGGAGAAGGAGGTGATTGGCAGGGTGTACATACAGAGAGTGGCATTTGGTTAACAATATTTGGAATCTTGATGTGGGATATTATATTTGCTGATGTTCCAAATGTCTTCTGCACCAAATTTCAGGTATATTTATGTGAACTGTTTTAGTTAGCCCTGTCACTGGAACCTAAAAAGTTAAAGAGGAACTAACTTTGTAGGGGACGTCAATTGTTAGTTTATTTTTCTCTCTGTTACTTTCAAGTATTAATAGTCTATTGTTTCCCTACCCATTGCTGAGCTCATTCTGACTTGTGAAGATCATAGCTAGTTGAGCGAACATCATTTTTTTGGAACTACATGATATTAATTTTAGACATCTTTATTTTGAACATTAGCTTTATGAATTCGATTTCTCGATTTGCTGGTCTTGCAGAATAATATTCAGGTCAGTTAGTATTTGTAGTTAACAACTAAAAGATAAGAGGTCGTTTTTGTCATGAATAGGTCTTACGAGATCTCCCTTTTCAGAGTGAGCAAAAATTTCTTGTTTCAAATAGCATTATGTAGTAATTCTGCAGTTGGTTATTCTTTGAGGTAAGAGTTACGTAGGTAGCATTCAAGAGTTTGAGTTATTTTTGAAGGCAACAGTCATTTGAACCTCATGTTAATGTGTAATCCACTCAAAAGGGCCACGGGTACAAAAAATTGGAAGAAAGTCCAATATAAATCAAGCATACAATTTAGACATGTACTCATGTGCAATAATTGTAACTGAAGATTGATTGTGGGAGCATGGAAGGTTGAGTTGTATCAATCTAGCTTCAAATAAGAGAAGAACTATCAGGAGCAAATAAAGAGCATGGATTCATGAGGCTGGGGTGCTTAATATTGTATAATGGGGAAACTTCAAGAATATAGTGTAACAATAGGGTTGAAGTTAAACACCACCCGTGAATAGATGTAAGGAGACGTAACCAACCTAACGAGTGAATGATCTAGTTGCGTTTTGTCTTTCAATAGATGTAGTGATGAACTGCATGGATCGAAAAGGATTTATTTCTGATCTCAAATTTAGTGGGAGTAAAAATTAGTTTATTATTGTTATTGTGCATAATAATTATAATAAGTTCAAGATAATTAAACATAATATTTTTCTGACGTCTTTATTGCAATATCACCATTTTGCTTCTCAAAGTTTGTTCCTCACCCTCACCCCATCATGGGAATCACATACTGGAACAGCCTGTCGAGGAGTTAGTTGGGATAAGCACAGTTTATCTGAGCTTCGAGCAGCTGTTACATGCATTGGCGGTTCTTGTCTTGCATCACTCTGCAGGCACTTGGCTCAAGATTACCGAAGCTGGTCTAGTGGAATGCCTGACTTGTTGCTTTGGCGTTTCCATGATAACTACAGAGGTGAGGCAAAGCTTGTTGAAGTGAAAGGCCCCAAAGATAGACTTACAGAACAGCAGCGTGCATGGTTACTAGTACTAATGGACTGTGGCTTCAATGTTGAGGTCTGCAAAGTTACTCCTCCAATTTAAACACGAGACGTTAAATTTGATATACAGTTCTTTTTGGGCGCCAGATCAATTGGCACATGAATTATTTATTGGCAAGCCATGCTGCCGTCCTCTTCTGAGGGAGAAAGTGAATCAGGGGTTTTGGAGATGTATTCTCACCTCTACTTTATTTATTTATTTTGAATAACTCTAGTGTCTTATCGGTAGGATCTCATTACGGTGGGAAGTGGTCGTATTTTCAATGGACAGCTGTTGACATGGCCGTAAAATTTTGGTTACATGCCCCCAGGAATATTAAGGTTAAGATAAACTCTTTCCATTGTTTCTTTTAGTTCTGATGAAACCTTTTAGCAGCAAGGGGAGTCGTCTTTTTAGCATTTAGCTTTGCTTAATTGTTTCCCATAATTGTTTGTACCCAAATAAACTAATTCGTTTCTCATTCCTTTAGAAAGAGTTGTAAAATAGCAAGAGAATTGGTTAGGTTTCATTATATACTTGGTGGCCTTGTATGGTGTCAAGACTGGATTATCTATTTAGATACGATTGAATGACTCTTTGAAAATGTATATATAATCCTGTTCTGCTCTAATTTCCGTATTAGTCTGGAAAGTTGAATTACTGAACTACTGGTTTTGAAAACCATTTCAGTTTTCATACATAATTCCACATTGCTATGTTTATTTTAATTTTTTTGCTTTACTTCTTTAATGTATGTATAAAGTTGATTACATAATTAAACGTAAGATATTTTTGCAATTTGATGAGACGAGTTGTGCTGCTGAGTTGAGCTAAAAAATTAGAGCTGGCTTACAAGGTGGTTGTGGGCTTACTACGTGAGCAGGGACGGACTTAGACTTTTAGTGTTGTGGGATCAAAACTTTAAAAATAATTTTTTAAAAAACAACATACTATTAATGAAAATAAGTTAATACGTATTTTGAAAATATCATATAATTACATCATTATCAATATTATTAAATAAATTTTACTATTTGTATAGTTTTGTTTATCATTTCATTGACAAAGCTGAGCTAAGAGTGATTAAATTAAATTGAATATAAACAATAAATGAATTGAAATAAAATTCAAGTTTAATTTAGGAAGTAAATGAAATTTAAATTTAAAACAAATGTAATTTGAAAGTAATTCAAAGTACATTTGATCTGTAACGACCTTAAAATTTTTTACATCATATTTTATGTGAGAGTTTCGAATGAAATGATATAAATTATATTGAAAAACTTATTGTCAAAAAATAATAAACGTTAATTAAATAATTGAATTTTTTAAAAGAAAAGACGAGTTAGACGTCTTTTTTTAGACGTACGTTTGATATATATTTAACTATTTTCGATATCGTTTGGACTATTCAATATGATAACGATATAGTTTTCGAAACGAGCTTCTACATGACATAAACGATTTGCGGTTTCGGATAGCACATGATCGCAGACGAATTTGATATTATCGAAATTTTCAAAATACTAGTTTCAAACAACATACTTTGACACGTCATAACTTTTGTTATAGTTCACTACTTCGCAAGTCATTAATGAGTGAAAAATTAGGCCATAAGCGCTTCAAAATGGTATTAAGAATGCAATATTTTGATTTCATTTGACATTTCGTAACGAGTGCATCAAAGTAGATTGTTATATTAAAAAAAAAAGGGCAAAATTTTGTGAGTTCATTTGACCTCACACGACCCCATGTGAGTTCGCCCCTGCGCGTGAGCAAATTATTGCCAAGCCTTTTTAGACCCTTCTATCTTGTTAAATGTGTTGATTTTTTAGTTTATGGTAGAGATGTTAATGGGTCGAGTCAAGCCGCATAGTTTGTTGATACTTGAGCCATGTTTGCCCTACCATACGAGTGGGGTGTTTTTTTTTTTTTTTGGCTCGTTGGCTCACTTTATTTATTTATAAAATTGAAATGAAAACTTTTAGTTCCTAATGAAATCTAAAATTTATTAATCGCTTGATTGCAATGACCAATTATCTTTTATGCATGGTTAAATTGAACATGAATTATTATTTTGTGTCCAACTTTAGTGGACAACAATGGATAAATGCAATAATATTGTGAAAATGAAATAAATAAAATCTATTTACCTCCTATATTGCAGCTGTAGTACATACAAACTTGCAGGAGGATTCAAAGTTCATGTTATTCAAGCTAATGGTTATACAAGCATGTGTTTTTATTTGACATCAAATATTATCAGTCACGTGATAAATCTCAATTCGAAATATGATTTTCCATCAAAGTGCTTATATCTTGAAGTATTACATAAATTTGCGAGTGATTTGAACAAGTTGCGGGCAAATATTGGATCAGGAGAGACAAATTGTTTGTACATTCTACATTAAAGTAGTTTACCCCGATCAATGTTTTCCAAATATACGATTTTATACATTTGGAACGTGAAAAAATTTAAACGTCGTACTTCAAACCATAGTACCAATTACATAAATCTTATTCTATGACGTGTGGAGGAGCTGCAAGAGTGAAATTCAATATTTTTTTGAATGGACTCCTCACAATGTTTTGCTCCACGTAACTTGAGATAGGAATTGGATATTGCAACTAGAATAGTAATTAAACTATGAAAAACCTTTTTTAATTTGTTTTTCATCATATGCCAGACTTGTAATATGGGAGCATTTTCGTTCCTGTATTATATGAAGTCTAAAAAAAATATTTAATAAAGAGGGTAACATAAAATATAAATTGGGATAACGGGTTTCACGTTGCATGAAAATAATGTCACTCACACTCGATGAAAAAATGTGATGATCTTTTTCATATAATGTTGTTGCCATTAAAAGCTACATCCAACGAAAAGAATTGACCCCGTCAATATTTTTGGGAACATTAGGAAAATTATGTCGACACTCACTTTTTACATCTCCATATTTCAGATTTTGCCATACCAAGTTTACTGATTGACCATGCAATAATTGACCATTCAATGGGGTACATTCTATTGTATTTCAAAAAGCGTTGGACGGGAAAGCGTGTATGTGTGTGTGTTTTTTTAAACTGTCTAATCATGTATTGCCACATAGTACAATGTCAAAAATGACGTAAACAGTGATATACATATAACATGATTGATTTTATTCATAGGTGAAATTAGAAATCAGCTCATCAACATTCATCTCAACTAAACCTCCATAGCTTACTTGAAAAATTACAAGCAAGAACAGAAAACTAATACAAGGTACTACGTTGCAAGTGAACTATAATTTATATCACTTAGAAATAACGGAGATGCGAGTGACATGGATTTTGTTTGAGGTACATTTTGTAAATTTTTTATATTTACATCTTTGGTTATTTTCTGCCATTTTGCATTTTCATCCAAGTTGAGAAATTTTTATTAGTCATGACATGCAAAATGTAATTTCAAGATATACGATATCTGGAGTAAAAACAGCCATGAAATACGATATAATTAGCAAATACTGTAATGTATGGAAATAATTATTGCAATAGTACTGGTGATATAGAATCATTAGCGAATACAAGAAAAGTGAATATAAAACTATTCACTTAACCATGTGGATCAGATATAAATGAAATTAACATAACAACTAGCATTTGTGTTTTCAATTGTTTGATTGAATAGCTTGTGTAAAGTACATAATTTTAAATCTACTGCATACCTGGCTCACCACAAGCCAATAGCTGGAGTTCCTGTTTCTGACGGAAATTGTAGCTCATTATTGCTAGGAACTGCATGTAATGAAAGAGTGGATAGCATAGCAGTAGAAAAACTGAGTGGAAACTTCATGCCAATCCTGCTAGGAGAATTGGCAGGCGGCATTACAAGGAAACATGTGGCGTGCATACATTAGATCTTGGACAAAAAATAGTTTTATCCCAGTCAATGCACAGGTGCCACCTGTCTCACTGGTATTTTTCCAGGTAAAATCCCCGTAAAAGGGGCTTAACTCAATTTCATGCACAAGGCACTGACATAGCGCCCAATGCCTCTTGTACCTGCTCAAGACAACCCACAAGAAGTCCAAATACCTCGGTGTCAGAAAAACTCTCAGCCTGTTTAATTGTGTTTTTCAGATGCATTTCTGCAGCGAACAATTCTCGACGACTAGAGTTGCGCAAAGAAAGTTCTTGATACACCTTGCAGAGTTCCAAGGAAGCATATGCAAACTTCACAAACCGGTCCCGATCCTTCCACAAATCAGATCCCTGGTACGATCTAACCTGCTTAAGAAGGGCCTCAGAACACATTGCAAGATCCCCCCTCAGTTTGTGCCACCTTGCGTATAATCCCCACGCTTCAGCACCACCACCTTGAACAATCTGTTTTAAGATTTCCCCAAGTAATTGAATCACGTGCTCGGTTTCCCGCGTTCTCATTGAGTCTGCTTCCACGCTTGTTGATTCATTAACACAATTCCCATTAGCGTGAAGATTATCAAGGTCAGCATGATTGCTATTGCTGACGGTCACAGGAGACTGAGAAACACTAGTTGAAGCTCGCCTTTCAACCTCCATCATAATTCTCTCTAATAACTCCGTATCAATTCTTTTCTTCTTAGTAATATCTAGCACCCTTTTTACAGCTTCTAGTGCAAGGGTAAAATTTCCAATATCTGCAGCAACATTGCTGTAATTTTCCCACATTTGCCAACTGTCTCGCTTCAATTTCAATGCTTCCTTAAATGCAATGGAAGACTCCTTACTTTTTTTTTTAATCATATGCAAACATGCAATATTATTCCAAGCCTCTCCATTCTCAGGATCAAGTTGGACAGCACGTGTGAAAGCATCCAATGCCTTGTCAACTTCCCTCGACTTTAAGGAAGCAGCACCAAGTGCAAACCAGCCATCTGGATACAAGGAGTTTAAAGCCATTGCAGACTCCCATAAAACTCTTGATTTTTCATAGTCATTTCTGTTGTATGCACTGCGAGCAAGAGACCGCAGCGCTCGGGAAGACTTACTTCCTGAGACCTCTAAGGCTTTCTCATAGCAAGCATCATCATTAGTAACATCACCAAGTGAGCACCATAACCTTGAGTCAAATGGCTTCTCGGCCAATCGTTTTTTGATGAGTTCGATTGCAGCCGCTTTCTTGTCCAATAACTGGTAACAATATATAAGATTATCCCATAGCTCAAGATCCTCGTAGACTTTAACAGCTTCCCCTATCAAGCCACAACTCACTAAAAGATCGCCAAATTCCCTGAATAAGAGTTCAATAGATAAATTACTTGAAGAGGAAACAAAGTATTACCTAACATACAAAACAGTGCAGCAGCATACACAACAATGAATAACAAAGTATAGTGCTTGTTTGGTACAGATTTTAAGCCAACTAAAATTAATTTTTTTATTGTTATTTCACTATTCTAACTGTCATTTGTAAATTTCTCTCATAGGTAGGATCCACTTTATCTTAACGGTCAAAAAATCAATTATAAAAATCCCTACCAAAAAAGCACATATATTTGAGCTATAACACGATGGCATAATTGGAAGCAATTGCAACAAAAAAGCAAGCCTACTTCCGTGATGAAGGAATTGTAGGGATATTAACGCCAAAACAGCAATATACTCTTTGAGCAACTCCAGGAGAAGGATCATCAATGCCTTGGACCTGAGATGGCACAATAACTGTTTTAAGTCGCACAAGATTGATGAAATGAATTCATTCAGGACAACATATAAAACACACAAGATCAATGAAATGAATTTATTCATGACAACGTACAAAACCAGTATAACAAATAAAATCTCGATCAAATTCTTGTTGGCTAACAACATGTCAACCCTCAGCACAGAAATTGTGCAGATGATGCATCTGAAGTTGAATGTGGAAGCAATTCTTAAACAGCTAATAGATAAAAAAGAACATTTTGTCAGTATCGTTCAAATAGGTGGAGCACTAATGCACAAAAAGCTAATCTACAATAACAAGGCAATTTAATAAATAGTAATGTATTTCTAAATTTCAAAATGATCTCATAAATAGAAAGTTGTAACTCACAACGCAAAGAAACGAAAACAAACCTTGGCCAGATGGCAAGCTACATTTATTTTTATTTGATTTTAATATAGAATATTTGGAAGGGTTACAATTCTCTCTCTTTTTTTTTTAATGACTATGAGTGTCTGTGTCAGCTTATGCGCACCTCGACTAATCCCACGGAGCCCTGAAATTTACAGTCGAATACTTACCTCAGTGACCCTAAAGGAAAGAAGGGTTACAATTCTATTCCTAATTTTTAGCAGAATTCTTTCCAGTTAATAATGACTGAAAATAATCCCTCATTAGCAATATGATAATGCAATGTTATTACAAATATTCTTATGCAGTGGCAACCTATTAGGCTATCTCTGACAGGTATTGGATCTAATCCTTGACAAATTTGAACTTCAGTCTCCAATAAATTTAAGATCACTATCTTCAGTGGCGAAACCTTCAACCAATTTTACAAAATTAAAAAGATATTTCCATTTTCAAGAGTGAAAGGAGTATGTTTGCCTTCTAGCTTCTTGCTTATAAAGAGGTTCTTAACCCAAATTCCACGAATTCCGAAATCAATATCAAATGGCTGGGACCAGAGGTATCACATGTTTTTAAAATTGTTTTCTTTATTTTTTTACGGTTAAATGAGATTTGATCCCATCAAATCCTATAAAACATTGCTGGAAAATGCGTAATCCAGATTGTTAACAGTGCTTGCTAGCCATCAAAGCATTTAATCAAATTTACTTCAACTTCAGGTTATCTTCGTCATTGATCACTTGTTTCTTCATTGTGACACTGCTCGTTTGCTGTGGAACGATGTTCTGCCGTCTCAACACATAAATGGGTGTTTCCGCGACGTATGGAATACGTGTTGAAGGCATGAAGGAGAAAATTGCGTAATAATGATAGTAGCTTGTATGGGACCACATGGAGGAGAAAGTTGCGCAATAAGGATAGCAAGCTTGTATGAGACTTTATTCCGGATTGCATAGTATGGTCATGTGGAGAGAAAGAAATAACCGCTGCTTTGATGATCAAACACGAACAACGGAACAGATTAGAGAATTGTTTTATTCGCCGTTGTATACTTGGTTTAATGCTACAACTCCGAGGCATATAGATGAGTTGCCCAATTTCATGTTGTTTCTTTCAGATTTAAATTGATAATACACTTCCTGTGTATTACCCATTGATTAATAAAATACTTAATTACTTTTTTTAAAAAAAAAAAAGGTTATCTTCATCATAGTATTTCACACACATTTAATAAGATACAAAAGAAAAACTTTTTTATAACAAAAGAACTTCTCGAGCCAGAGCATCTACCTGTAAGTAGCGTTTCTTTTTCTCTCTCACCTCTTAACTTTATGTTCATGACACTGAAATTTCTGTCCTGATCTTTCAATCATCTTTCCTACAATTTTCCAGTCACAACAATTACGTCTCTTGCAGATTTAAACATAAGGCACTACTAGTGAAAACGTCACCAGCAAAACTACTTGCCTACTACTTTTTCACCTAGGAATATTAATAGCACTATAGCAGTACCACTGCAGCAGTTGACTTCTAAACAGTAGATCAGAGCACCCTATAAGGTTTACTATGCTGCTCCGGAATAAACAGAACCAGGTAAATCTGACCAGGTTACAATAAACAAGGAGAATAGTATTTTGAAGTAGATAATTAGTACTACCAGCATCTCAAATGCTTAGGCAAATAACATATATTGATGGTAGAATGAAATTTTCATGTCTTGGAGCTAAAGAACGAAGGATTTACATATTTTGTTAATGTGACGAGAAAACACACACGACAAAGGCTAAAAAGGGAAAAAGATAATAGTGCTACAAAAGCTTCATACCAGCTTTTCCATCTTTAACAGTGCACGCTGCTTTGTTCTACTACGAGTTGACTCCCATCGAATGCGTAATAGGTTGCAGAAATATCGAAGCTGAAAATGAATTTTTTTTTTTTAATAATATTTTAAAAACCAATTAAAAAATTAAGCACTGAGCTCTAAAAATGATAGCATGCTACAAAATAAAATAAAAAAATGATGTCTAAGAAGGAAATAATGGAGATGCTAAACAAGCATCATTGCTTTTTTACAGGACCAAGGCCAATAACACACATATGGTGATGATTAAAAAGCTAAATTTACTTACAGCATATGGTGATGATTGCTGAGAATCAATTGCTTCTATGTATGGAGCCATCTCCCACTCTGTAATGATGTCAGGAGCATAAATAAGGACCTCAATTCAGCTAAACACACATAATTAAATAGCTATGCAAAAAGGTGTACTACAGTATTTATATGTGCATATAGATCACAACCAGTTGTATACGTTAAATAGTTTTGCAAATTTTAGCAGTTTGCTCCTAGCTTACCTGAGACACTAAGGTGCGTAAATGTACACCAAAAGGGGCTTCTGATGTACAAAACTCCAGGTACTTTTGCCTTTTCAAGCTTATTAGCAATCAAAAATTCTTTCAAGAAGTCATTTGGTTTTCTGGCAGCTAATATGCATAAAAATGGTTCTCTTAACATGTCATTAGATTTATGGTCCTCGCTCCATTGTATCATCAAGAATCTAATTAGCAACCAACATCAAGAATCAACCTACCCCAATAATATGGTTGATTTCGCACCTTCCCAAACCCAACACATAATACTGTCAACAAATTTCATACACAATCGTTGAAGGGTAGGCAAAGGAAAATCTCAGTCAAGAAGCATTTTAGGAATGAGGATCAAAAAATTTAGTGCTTTCTCACAAAACCAATTTCGATTAGTCACCTCAAAGGTCTCACGAAACCATACTTCAATTAGGAGCTAGAAGAATGGGCATGGAAATGTATAGAAAACAATGTCCAACAAGATAGCATATACTGTCAAACAATATCTAATATTTTATGAAGTGTCATCAAAATTCGTTTTCCTAATCAAATTATATATAAACTTAACCCAAGAGTTAAACGTTGTTGAAATGATAGCTTATTAATAAGAAATTAAGTGCAGCAGTAATGCCCTTGGTAATAACAGGGTAAACAGCAAGTTTCGGTCACACAGGATATTGATTTTTAGAAGCAAGAGCACCTAGGAAAACCCACAAGGTCATTAAAAGGCCGTGATGGAGAAAACAGTTTCATCTATGTTGCTCGGACTCTCCATTTTTGGCCAAGTATCCGTGTCGACACGACACGACACGGATACGGATACGGGATACGGGTCGGATACTCGGCTTTGAACTCGGACACGGCTGGAAATGGAGGAATGAAAATGGCAGCAGCATTTAACCTGTAATTGCAGACAGGTAGACAGGGAAGATGAGGGTTGGAGCTTTGGCCGAGACAAAATTTCTAGCGCATTAATTGCTATTTGATGAGTTAGTCTCTTTCCCCATAAATTGCACCAGATTTGAAGATTCTTCCTATAATGGGTCAACTCTTGGAATTGCAAAGGACATTTGGAATTGCAAAAGACGTTTTATCTGCCTTCTTGGAATTTTTGCACCAGAAAACTCCACATTTTTCATCTTCCTCTACAGAAAATTATTTTCTTCAATTGAAAATTCAATCAAAAATTTCCAGAATATTGCTTACTCCTAATTTTCAAGTATGAATCCATCTAACTCTACACTCGAAACACCTCAACGACCCTCAAATCTTCGTGCAAATCAATTCGATGATAAGCCACTATGGAACCATGTGAAGGTACTGACCGTAGCAGTGAGCGGAGGCGGAAATCGGACTTGGAGTTGCAACTATTGCAATAAAAAAGTGACTGGATCTTACACTAAAGTGAAGGCTCATTTGCTAAAACTTCCAAATCAAGGAGTCCAGTGTTGTAAAGTCATAACAGATGACATTCATCAATCAATCAAAAGGGAACACGAGCAAGTTGAGAGGAAAAAATTACAAGATGAGATTAACGAAAGGAAAAGGGCTGAATATGTCTCACTGCCCAGTGATTCTGATTTACTGCAGCAGAAAATGAAGAAGAAAAGAGGACAGCTTGGACCTTTAGAAAAGACTTTCAACATGGCGCAAAGGGACACTGCTGATAAAGAGGCTGCCAGAATGTTTTATGCCAGTGCGTTATCCTTCAATTTTGCAAAATCTCCTTACTTCAGACAGTTTTGTAGAACTTTGGCCAATAGTAATGTGGCTGGTTATACCCCTCCTACTTATAACCGGCTGCGTACAACATTGCTTGCACAGGAGAAGGAGAATATCAACAGAAAACTTCAGCCTATTAGAGATTCATGGAGGAAAAAGGGAGTGTCTATTGTTTCTGATGGCTGGTCGGATAAACAAAGGAGACCTCTTATAAATGTGATGGGAGCATCTGCAGGGGGAGCCATGTTTATTAAAGCAATTGATGCAAGTGGCAATATAAAAGATGGAGAATACGTGGCAGCAATGTTTATGGATGCAATCAAGCAAATTGGAAGCTCAAATGTTGTTCAAATCATCACTGACAATGCTGCCAACTATAAATCTGCTGGACTAAGCATTGAAACAAAGTATCCTCATATCTTTTGGACTCCTTGTGTGGTACATAGTCTGAATTTGGCTTTGAAAAGTATATGTGATCCATCTGAAAAATCACCACAGTATGCATATTGTAAGTGGATTGCTGATTTGGTGAGTGATGTGGAAAACATTCGTAATTTTATTGTTAATCATGGAATGGCATTAGCTATATACAATAAATATTCTAAGTTGTGTTTGTTGAGGGTGGCTACTACAAGATTTGCATCTGCTATTGTAATGAGTAAACGATTAAGAGAAGTTAGGCCAGCGCTTGAGAAAATGGTGATGGATTCAGATTGGAGAATTTATAGGGACGGGAATAATGAAGGCAAATCACAAGAAGTGAAAACGTGTGTAGTCAATGACGTTTGGTGGGATAATTTGGATTATTTTTTATCTTTCACTGAGCCTATTTATAATATGTTACGAGTTGCTGATACTGATTCTCCAATTTTTCATTTAATATATGATATGTGGGATACAATGATTGAAAATGTGAAAAAGATTGTATTTGAGCACGAGGGGCTAGATATAGTTTCTAGGCATTCAGATTTTTTTGATGCTATTCATCAAGTTTTGGAGAGTAGATGGAATAAGAGTAACACTCCTTTGCATTGTATGGCACACTCTTTGGTTCCTAAGTATTATAATGAATCTTGGCTTCAAGATGGAAGTAACGGAATTCAAAGAATTGCACCACATGAAGATGAAGAAGTTTCAATGAATAGAAGCAAATGCTTCAAAAGGTTGTTTGAAAATCCGGCTGATTTGAGGAAAGCATATGCTGAATTTGGGTCCTTTTCTACTGGATCGGAGTATTTCAATCAACCCCATGTGATTGATGCAAGAATGTATGAAGAGCCAATCTCTTGGTGGGCCAATCATGGTTCTTCGATACCTTTGTTGCAATCTCTAGCATTTAAATTGCTCTCGCAACTGGCATCCTCTTCTTGTTGTGAGCGAAATTGGAGCACGTATTCACTCATCCAGAGTATCAAGAGAAACAAACTAGCATTGAGTAGGGTGGAAGACTTGGTATTTGTTCATTGTAATCTTCAACTCCTGTCACGAAAAGAAGAAGAGTACAAAGATGGGCCAACAAAATATTGGGATTTGTGTATGTATACAATATTCTTATATTCTTTGTTTTTTTTAGATATCTAATTTTTTTTACATTAATATTTATATATCTATATCTTTTGTAGGCGGGGATCAAATTGAATTGGATGGACAAGGTATCATTGAGATGGCGGAACTATCCTTGATGAGCCAGAATTGGAGGCAATGACGTTTGATGAAGAAGAGGAGTAGAGCTTGATTGGGAATGCTAGTTTAGTTTGATTTCAAGTGGAAAACTTATTTTGAAGTTGTAACATTTTGGATGTTTAACTTTATTTTGAATTATGTTTTGTTTGAATTTGGATTTTTATCATTATATGAAACATTTGTATTGTGGTAATTTGCCTTTTTGCTTTAATATTGTTGTTGTGTACTTTAATTGAACAATTTTTAAAAAAATTGTAGGACGTATCCTCGTACCCATATCCACAATTCGGATCCTTTTTAACCGTATCCCCATATCTTAATTTTAAAAATGATAATAATCCGATCCCTAAATATGTACCCGTATCCGACACCCGCACCCGAGTCCGAGCAACATAGTTTGTAAAGTAGAGAGGTAAAAGTCAACAAAGATTAAAATTCAATACAAGTTGCCTACATCATGAAAACATTTTACTCTTGAGACAACTAAATTTTGTTGTACTGGTTCTTTGGGTACTTATTTCTTAGTAAATATCATCCTCCCAATTTCACTACATCCTAACAACAGTTTCTGTAGGCAACCAAGGAAAAGTCAAACTTTCTAGCTCATTGAGAACCTTACCATAGTTTTCCTATCAGATAAGAAACTCAAAGCTGAAACATCTTCAATAAAAGATTAGGCAGCTTACTTTGCAATTCATCACTGCGAGCACTTTTCTCAATAGCAAGAGAATGTGCCAGAATCACTGCTTGGTGGACTGCCTTCAGTTGGGAGGCAGCAATGGCATGGGTCTCAACTTCTTTCTCATGACTTTCAGAATTTCTTTCATCTGCCACAAATCTAGGCGTCATTAATACATCAGATTCTTCACAAGTTTCATGAGACTGCTGAAGCAATGAATCATCAACATTGTTCAACTTGTGCATTGGTGACGTGCTGCTATCTCCACTATTTGTTCCTGCAACAAGACGAAGCTGTGCCTTGGGCTCCACCTGTTTCCAGGACTCATAAGCTGAGCCATGAAACAATCATCCCCATCAAATTCCAAATAAAACTGTAAATTTTGTACCTGATGCAGAGTGCGAAAACCCAGAGCCCCACTGACAAAAAACTGAAGTTTGGATGTCTCGGCAGCTGATTCAAAATGAAGTCTGCATATAAGATTGTCACCATTGAACATAGTCATTTTGTAGCTTGATAACAACCATCCAAAGAACAAATAGCATGATGAAAATGAATAGTGAGATAACAAAATCACTTATATGGAATTATGAGTAAAATATTCTTCACCATCTGAAAGGCAATGAAAGTCGAGAAAAGTGAGGAAGGAATGAACCAATAAACAAGATTTTGCATTTCACTCTTATTCTGAATCAAAGATTTATGGAAAAACATAAATCTGTGTTTGCCTCTCTTGAAGAAATTTGGCCCGCAATAGTCCACAGGAAGTAGCTTTTTTCCATGCAGAATGCTACCTCCATAGCAATTTAAACCTGCACAAACACTAATTTGAGAAAGTAGAAGGCATCTATTATTTTTCCCACCAAAAAGACTCTTTCACCGGTGTAAGTGAAAAGGAACCCAACTACAAAACTTCTCGTTTAAAATGCCTTGTTTCCACCTCAATTTTCTAATTTACACTTGCTAAAAATGGTCTTCTTCACCATTACTCACCTCCACACCCACTCCTTATCCATCCCTTTTCCTCCCTCCCCCCTGCTCCAATCCTTTCCCTGCCCTGTCCATTTTTCCTTTTACTCAGAAGCTCTCAAATAAAGGGAAGAAAGGGATCCGGACCAAGAAAAAGTGAAGGTGAAGAGCTGGAAGAGAAAGGGATAAAATTTACACAGGGAGAGATTTGCCAGTGCTCTGCATGATTGTCTAAAAGTTTCTTGCAAAAATGTCTTTTTCCAGGACCCCCCACACTTGCCATTTCAAACACAACTTTCTCCTCACCTGAATGCGTGGCGTAAAGCAAAAGTGTTTGGCAATTAAATCATAAGTTAGGATTGCTGAAGTAGCTAGCCGAAGCTATGAAACGGGGTTTGTTCTCAAGTCTTCACTTGGGGTATCTAGTGTCTTCAGTAAAAATTGATCTATTACAGTTCAACTTGAGTAAGCAGGCTTGGGTAAAAACACGGGTAGGAGGGGGTGGAGATGTAGGGTGGGGAGGAAGGAGCATGAATGGTGAGGAAAAAGCAAGGCAAGGGTACATGGGGATTTTGACAACAAAGAGACCTTTTTTACAAAGTTTTGGAAAAGAAGGCCTTTTCATTCTCTCTCCAACTTGATCCCTCTTAGACAATTTCCTAAAAACAGAAGCAATTCTAATAAAGATGAAAGCGTTTGTTGGTTTGTAAAATAGAATCCAAATGCCTTTCTCCCCCTCTATTGCTGGTAAGAAAGGAGACAGTCGTAAATCTCGGTCTAACTTTGTTACCTTAGCCTGGAAAACAGCCTATTTTCCTAGGCCTCCTTCTCTCAGCTAGGGTATTAATGCATTAGGTTAAGCCTCAATATATAGAGCACTTCTTTGTGGTGGGTGTTGAATAGACTCGGATAGTGCCAAATCATCAATTATTTCCATAATCCTTCTGATGGGTGCTTTGGGGAACCGAAATATTAATCCTTACAATAAAACAAAATACTCCTTCATTTGGTGTTTTCAAGCAGTATTGTTAACTACTCTTGGATGTTTCCATTGGAGAGTTAAATCTGGGTGAATGGGACTCAAACTTCACATAATTTTTTCATATACAGATAAAATACATGATAGAATTTAATACAATCATCCTATGATTACACATAGCGAAGATGAAGTCGTTGCATTGCATTATTATGAATCCGTTGTATATTTTATTGTCTTTCAGCAAGAAAATTGGATAATGCATGCTTTACATGATATTGATGACCACAATGTTAGTTTTTCCATACAAGATAGTTGAGCAGTTAATCATACTTCTTTATCTGTCAATCTAAATTTATCAGATAAAGACTAAACATTTAACGCTAGGCACTTCATGAGCCCCACCTTAGGTCTACTCTCAGTTCTATTCAATCATATCATGTGTTGGGTCGATTTCCCTTCCTTTTCCATATTACACCTGATTTATTACTTCAAAACTCAGTAAATAAAAAAGGAACTATAATTGATCTTGTAAACCAACTTTCTTCCATCATTTTAATCAGTCCCAGCAATATATAATGCCACACAGAATTTATCAAATGATACTAGAATTCGACCTTGCGCTGTCCCATAAACATATGTTTAATTCTCCACAATAAGACACTTAGCCCCCATTTGGTGCACATTATTTGGGAAAATAATACATTTTTTCCATCATATCAGCCTACAATATTTGACTTCAACACTCCAAGGTAGGACCTATGACGTGATGTTTAAAATGCATTTTTGTTGGAAACATGTGGAACAAACGGACTTTTAATCTGGAAGCCAAAATTCATTATGAGAAATTCAGCGGTTCTTTCCCCAGTTACATCCAGCTACTCCAATTCCACCCTTTCTCACCAATCTATCACCTTTCTCTAGATCAAATTCTAAACAATCCTATGATTCAATTTTTATGAAGTACTTGCACATCTCTTGTTTAGCTGCTCTTTACATTTTGGCATCTCCAGAAAGAAAGATACATAAAGCTCCTTGCCCTGACTTTTAGTCCTCCCACAGAAGATATTACACACTACCATCACTATGACAAAAGGATAAGAGATTCAGCCTCCGTTTGGCAAATTTATAAAGAGAAATAATAATGGATCCCATGAAACAAGTGGATAATAAATGAGTAGTAGTTATGAATGTGTGGTTGAAATTAATGTTTGACTTTGACTGAATTTATAAATCATTATAATTTGGTTGCCAAATGGGTTGTCAATGTCTCAGCACCTTTGTTTGTTTGAATCAAGATCTTCATTTATAGTGCTTCTATCACAGTTAAGCATTACTTCCTAGAGCCTAGAAATATACATTTGCAGCGAAAAGATTTAAAATTAGAATCTGGATCGAGTTCAATATAAGAGAGGAAGTTCTTCTAGAAACATTTATAATATAACCCAGTCATAGTGCATGATTTGTTTAACTACAACGTTGATGTCATTTTTGCAAATGCATACCATACTCGTTAAGAGTAAACATATAATGAGGACTCACCTGGAAGCATCTACCCGCCCATAGTAAAGTTCCATAATCCCCATCTCCAAATGAAGCATTGATAGAATATTCAAAGCATCTTCATCCAACATATTAGGGCCCCAATAATCTTTTGTCTCCACCAAGGATCCAAAATTGCACAAACATTCACGCATAAAGACTTGCAACAGATCAAACAGAAATGAAGAACGCCCATCCAGCAATTTCTGTTGTGAGAACAGAAGTCGAGCCACCCACCATGAAAGGCTTCTTACTCCACCTATGGAAGTTATACTTCCCTCAGACAACAAATCTTTTGTTCTCGTCAGCAGCGTCTTTGCAAATATTATGTACTGCAAGTGAAAGAAATTTTGCATTAACAATCAATACCATATAGAACTGATAACATGTCACAGAAGAGAATGGCCACATGTTTCATGTGAACACATCAGTTATCAAGAGTTTCTAAATTTTCTATTTAGATAATACGTAATTGTTGATGTTATGACTAGAAGTGCTGCTTGTAGCACCATTTGGTTAATATAATAAACAAAGTTCAAAGAGTTAAGAGCAAAATGAAGTAACCAATCAAGGTCAAGCAACTAACTTCTATCCACAGAATGCAACCCACATTAGAGAATGGTATCAAATATCTATAATAGAGGAGAGTAGAATAGATGGCTATTTCCATATTAATATCTCACAAAGAAAGAGGATTAGTATATTTTATTATAATAGTAAGACAAGCATCAAATTATGCCACATGAGACATCAGAACTAGCTACTCATTTTTATTTATTATTTTTTTTTTTTTGGGGGGGGGGGGGGGGGGAAAAAAAAAAAAAAAAAAC